>NW_027599125.1:0-2500 GCF_964194155.1 Cetorhinus maximus | reverse complement strand
CACTTCAGCTGACTCCAACCTCACTCCAGTTTCTCAACCTCACTCCAACTTTACTCAACCTCACTCCAACCTCACTCCAAATTTACTCAACCTCACTCCAGTTTTACTCAACCTCACTCCAACCTCACTCCAAATTTACTCGGCCTCACTCCAACTTTGCTCAACCTCACTCCGACCTCAATCCCCCACTCTACCCACACTCCCTCACTCCAGCCTCACTCCCTCACTTCCCCTCACTCCCTCATCCCACCCCGACTCCCTCACCCCCCCCTCTAACCCCCCACTCCCCCACTCTCCCCTCACTCCCTTATACCACCCTCAATCCCCCACTTCACCCTCAATCCCTCACCCCTCCGTCACTCCCTCACTCCACACCTACCCCACCCCCCCCCAGCCCTGCCTTCCACCCTCACTCCCTCCCTCACTCTACCCTCACTTCCTCGCTGCCTCACTCTACCCTCGCTCCACCACCACTCCCTCTCACTCAATCTTGACCTCACTCCAACCTCAACCTCACTCCAGGCTCACCTGGAGTATTGCATATCATCTGAAATCTAGCATTAGTCCAATAGAAAACTAAACGTAAACCATTAACAAAACATTTCTCTCTTCAGCAAGATTCTGGTAAGATGTACTTAAGGGCAGGCCAGACAAACATATTCGAACTTCTCCACTTTGACCGGAGAATAGAAATGCAAAATATGGAAAAGTTAGTACACAGATGCAGCAGGTGATTGGGAAATCAAATGGAATATTGGCCTTTTATTGCAAGGGAGATGGAGTATAAAAATAGGGAAGTCTTGCTACAACTATACAGGGTGTTGGCGATTCTGCAGCTGGAGTACTATGTAGAGTTTGGTCTCCTTACTTAAGGAGGGACATTCTTGCTTTGGAAGCATTTCAGAGAAGGTTCTCCATACCCCTAAAACACTCACTCTGAACCCCTCAGACCCTCACCCTGAACCCCCTCAGACCCTCACCATGAACCCCTCAAACCCTCACTCTGAAACCCCTCAAACCCTCACTCTGAACCCCAAACCGAACCCTAACCCTGGCCCTAATGCTAAAACTGAGTTGAGGCCTAACCCTGACTCTGACTCGAACCCTGATCCTAACCCTAACCCTCAGCACGGCCCTAACCCCTAACCCTAAACCTGACCCCCAACTCCCAACCGCGAACCGTAGCCTGGAAGCTGATACCCTAACCCAAACTCCAAGCCCTAACCCCTAACTCTAACCCCAAACCCTGACCCCTAAACCCTAACCCCTAAACACTAATCCTTAACGCTAACTCCTAACCCTAACCATAAATCCTAACCCCTAACCCTAACCCCTAATCCCTAACCCCTAACCTTTAATACCTAACCTATAATCCCTAACCCTAACCATAAGTCATAGCCCCTAACCCTAACCCCTAAACCATAACCCCTAACCCTAACCATAAATCTTAACCCCTAACCCCTAACCCTAACCCCTAACCCTAACCATAAACCTTAACCTCTAACCCCAACCCTAACCCCTAAACCCTAACCCCTAACCCTAACCATAAACCTTAACCCCTAACCGCTAACCCTAACCCCTAAACCCTAAACCCTAACCCTAACCATAAACCTTAACCCCTAACCCTAACCATAAACCATAACCTCTAACCCGAACCCCTAAACTCTAAACCCTAACCCTAACCATAAACGATAACCTCTAATCCGAACCCCTAAACCCTAACCCCTAATCCTAACCATAAACCTTAACCCCTAACCCTAACTCCTAACTCTAACCATAAACCTTAACCCCTAACCCATAACTCCTAACCCTAACCATAAATCTTAATGCCTAACCCTAACTCCTAACCCTAACAATAAATCCTAACCCCTAACCCTAACCCTTAACATTAACCCGAACCCCTAAACCCTAACCCCGAAACTCTAACCCTAACTCCTGACCCCTGACCCCTTACCCCTAGAAACCTGACCCCAAAACCTCACTATTTTTCTATCCTTCTGCCAGAGCTCGAACTGATTCAGCTCCAGGAATGCACTAAGCAGACAAAGAGAAAGTGTGTATGCAAACCGGGAACATACTGCAAGACGGGAGTGGATGAGAGCGACACCACATGCAGCAATTGTTGGCCTCATAGTCCCTGTCCCCCCGGACAAGGGGTCAGGATGCTAGGTACAATCTCTAAAACATTGCGCTGGAAAGTCAGCGCTGAGGGAGCGCCGCACTGTCGGGGGGTCAGTGCTGAGGGAGCGCCGCACTGTCGGAGGGTCAGTGCTGAGGGAGCGCCGCACTGTCGGAGGGTCAGTGCTGAGGGAGCGCCGCACTGTCGGAGGGTCAGTACTGAGGGAGCGCCGCACTGTCGGAGGGTCAGTACTGAGGGAGCGCCGCACTGTCGGAGGGTCAGTACTGAGGGAGAGCCGCACTGTCGGGGGATCAGTGCTGAGGGAGAGCCGCACTGTCGGAAGGTCAGTGCTGAGGGAGAGCCGCACTGTCGGAGGGTCAG
>NW_027599124.1:0-31142 GCF_964194155.1 Cetorhinus maximus | reverse complement strand
ACCCCGTGCTGTACCTGTGCTGCGAGTGTTTGATGGGGACAGTGTAGAGGGAGCTTTACTCTGTATCTAACCCCGTGCTGTACCTGTCCTGGGAGTGTTTGATGGGGACGGTGTAGAGGGAGCTTTACTCTGTATCTAACCCCGTGCTGTACCTGTCCTGCGAGTGTTTGATGGGGACGGTGTAGAGGGAGCTTTACTCTGTATCTAACCCCGTGCTGTACCTGTCCTGCGAGTGTTTGATGGGGACAGTGTAGAGGGAGCTTTACTCTGTATCTAACCCCGTGCTGTACCTGTCCTGCGAGTGTTTGATGGGGACGGTGTAGAGGGAGCTTTACTCTGTATCTAACCCCGTGCTGCACCTGTCCTGCGAGTGTTTGATGGGGACGGTGTAGAGGGAGCTTTACTCTGTATCTAACTCCGTGCTGTACCTGTCCTGCGAGTGTTTGATGGGGACGGTGTAGAGGGAGCTTTACTCTGTATCTAACCCCATGCTGTACCTGTCCTGGGAGTGTTTGATGGGGACAGTGTAGAGGGAGCTTTACTCTGTATCTAACCCCGTGCTGTACCTGTCCTGGGAGTGTTTGATGGGGACAGTGTAGAGGGAGCTTTACTCTGTATCTAACCCCGTGCTGTACCTGCCCTGGGAGTGTTTGATGGGGACAGTGTAGAGGGAGCTTTACTCTGTATCTAACCCCGTGCTGTACCTGTCCTGGGAGTGTTTGATGGGGACGGTGTAGAGGGAGCTTTACTCTGTATCTAACCCCGTGCTGTACCTGTCCTGGGAGTGTTTGATGGGGATGGTGTAGAGGGAGCTTTACTCTGTATCTAACCCCGTGCTGTACCTGTCCTGGGAGTGTTTGATGGGGATGGTGTAGAGGGAGCTTTACTCTGTATCTAACCCCGTGCTGTACCTGTCCTAGGAGTGTTTGATGGGGACAGTGTAGAGGGAGCTTTACTCTGTATCTAACCCCGTGCTGTACCTGTCCTGGGAGTGTTTGATGGGGACAGTGTAGAGGGAGCTTTACTCTGTATCTAACCCCGTGCTGTACCTGTCCTGGGAGTGTTTGATGGGGACAGTGTAGAGGGAGCTTTACTCTGTATCTAACCCCGTGCTGTACCTGTCCTGGGAGTGTTTGATGGGGACAGTGTAGAGGGAGCTTTACTCTGTATCTAACCCCGTGCTGTACCTGTCCTGGGAGTGTTTGATGGGGACAGTGTAGAGGGAGCTTTACTCTGTATCTAACCCCGTGCTGTACCTGTCCTGGGAGTGTTTGATGGGGACAGTGTAGAGGGAGCTTTACTCTGTATCTAACCCCGTGCTGTACCTGTCCTGGGAGTGTTTGATGGGGACAGTGTAGAGGGAGCTTTACTCTGTATCTAACCCCGTGCTGTACCTGTCCTGGGAGTGTTTGATGGGGACGGTGTAGAGGGAGCTTTACTCTGTATCTAACCGCGTGCTGTACCTGTCCTGGGAGTGTTTGATGGGGTCGGTGTAGAGGGAGCTTTTCTCTGTATCTAACCCCGTGCTGTACCTGTCCTGGGAGTGTTTGATGGGGACGGTGTAGAGGGAGCTTTACTCTGTATCTAACCCCGTGCTGTACCTGTCCTGGGAGTGTTTGATGGGGACGGTGTAGAGGGAGCTTTACTCTGTATCTAACCCCGTGCTGTACCTGTCCTGGGAGTGTTTGATGGGGACAATGTAGAGGGAGCTTTACTCTGTATCTAACCCCGTGCTGTACCTGTCCTGGGAGTGTTTGATGGGGCCAGTGTAGAGGGAGCTTTACTCTGTATCTAACCCCGTGCTGTACCTGTCCTGGGAGTGTTTGATGGGGACAGTATCGAGGGAGCTTTACTCTGTATCTAACCCCGTGCTGTACCTGTCCTGGGAGTGTTTGATGTGGACGGTGTAGAGGGAGCTTTACTCTGTATCTAACCCCGTGCTGTACCTGTCCTGGGAGTGTTTGATGGGGACAGTGTAGAGGGAGCTTTACTCTGTATCTAACGCCGTGCTGTACCTGTCCTGGGAGTGTTTGATGGGGACGGTGTAGAGGGAGCTTTACTCTGTATCTAACCCCGTGCTGTACCTGTCCTGGGAGTGTTTGATGGGGCCAGTGTAGAGGGAGCTTTACTCTGTATCTAACCCCGTGCTGTACCTGTCCTGGGAGTGTTTGATGGGGACAGTGTAGAGGGAGCTTTACTCTGTATCTAACCCTGTGCTGTACCTGTCCTGGGAGTGTTTGATGGGGACGGTGTAGAGGGAGCTTTACTCTGTATCTAACCCCGTGCTGTACCTGTCCTGGGAGTGTTTGATGGCGACAGTATAGAGGGAGCTTTACTCTGTATCTAACCCCGTGCTGTACCTGTCCTGGGAGTGTTTGATGGCGACAGTATAGAGGGAGCTTTACTCTGTATCTAACCCCATGCTGTACCTGTCCTGGGAGTGTTTGATGGGGACAGTGTAGAGGGAGCTTTGCTCTGTATCTAACCCCGTGCTGTACCTGTCCTGGGAGTGTTTGATGGCGACAGTATAGAGGGAGCTTTACTCTGTGTCTAACCCCATGCTGTACCTGTCCTGGGAGTGTTTGATGGGGACACTGTAGAGGGAGCTTTACTCTGTATCTAACCCCGTGCTGTACCTGTCCTGCGAGTGTTTGATGGGGACAGTATCGAGGGAGCTTTACTCTGTATCTAACCCCGTGCTGTACCTGTCCTGGGAGTGTTTGATGTGGACGGTGTAGAGGGAGCTTTACTCTGTATCTAACCCCGTGCTGTACCTGTCCTGGGAGTGTTTGATGGGGACAGTGTAGAGGGAGCTTTACTCTGTATCTAACCCCGTGCTGTACCTGTCCTGGGAGTGTTTGATGGGGACACTGTAGAGGGAGCTTTACTCTATTTATTTTAAATGCTGATCGTGGGGGTGTTTGTGATGAGATATGAATTTTCCTTCATACCTTTTGAGGGATTCAGATCCCAGGTGTAATGAAAACGGAAGCGAAATGATTGGTTGTGTTTTTTCCTGCCCAGGAATTCATGAAATCGACAGTGGACCTGGCCGATTTGCTGGGACTTCACCTGGTGATGTCTAAGAACGCAGGGAAGGGGGAATACAAGATACTGGTGGCAGCAATGGGCTGGTCCACTGCGGAGCTCATAATGTCCAGGTGAGGTCCATCAGATAGTAGCTCATACTGTCCCCTTCCCCCTCACCCTCTCCCTGCCCCATCACCCAGACACATGTGGTGCGGGGGGCGGGGTGTGGGTGCCGGGGGGAGGGGTGTCGGTGCTGGTGGGGGGTTCGGGGTGTCGGTGCGGGGGGGGGAGGGGTGGGGCGTGGGTGCAGGTGGGGGGGCGGAAGGGGTGGGGCGTGTGTGTCAGTGATGGGGGTGTAGGTGCGGATGTTTCCGTGGTGGTTTAGGACACGGGGTTGTGTGCGACGACACTGACCCTTGGCCCATTCTGATCTCTTCACGTGTTTTTCTCCAGGTGCATCCCCCTGTGGGTTGGTGCCAGAGGGATCGAGTTTGACTGGAAGTACATTCAGATGAGCTTTGACTCCAACATCAGTCTGGTAAAGAATAGCACTCGCACCTAGCTGTCCTGTTTCCCCTAGGCCTCTGTCACTGTCCCCCACGCACGCACCCTCTGGCCCATTCACCCCCTCGAGCCTGTTACACAGGAACAGGAGGAGGCCCGTTCAGTCATTTGAGCCTGTCCGCCCCATTCAATGAGATCATGTTTCACCTGTATCCAATATCCATCACCCGACGTGGCTCCATATCCCTCCATTCCCTTCGCTAGTAAAAATCTACCAACCCCAGATTGGAAATGAATCACTGACACCACCCCCACCCCAGCGTCTACTGCTCTTTGTGGGAGGGAGTTCGACATTTCTACCACTTTTTAAGTGTTTCCGTGCTCCCAAGCAGTGAGAAAAATTTCTCTTTGTCGACCAGTTTGTTTGAGTCTGGGTGAGTTTGAGGTTGTCCGCTTTGGATCCGAGTGGAGGTGTATTTTGTAAATGGGGAGAGACTGAGAGTTGTGGAGGAGCGGTGTGCGATATGTCCCCCTGTACTTACGTCACTGTTAACTTTTCCACCAGTTTTATGTCCCCCTTCACTGGTTCTCAATCAGCATCAGCCCACAACTGAGGGGGCAGCAATACAAAGGGAGTGTCTCCTTCGACAGCAGCTTCCAAACCCACGACCACTACCATCTAGAAGGACAAGGGCAGCAGACACATAGGGAACACCACCACCTGGAAGTTCCCCTCCGAGCCACTCACCATCCTGACTTGGAAATATATCGGCCGTTCCTTCACTGTCGCTGGGTCAAAATCCTGGAACTCCCTCCCTAACAGCACTGTGGGTGTACCTACACCACACGGGGACTGCAGCGACTCAAGAAGGCAGCTCACCCACCACCTTCTCAAGGGGTAATTAGGGATGGGCAATAAATGCTGGGCCCAGCCAGCGACGCCCACATCCCCTGAAAGAATCAACTTGAAGAAGCTGATGGTTTATCTGTGAGGGTGACCCTGCTACCAGTGGTTTTTCTGAAGTTGAACTTGCTCCTGTCTCTCTCTTCCCCACCCCACAGGTTCACTACATCAGCATGGCAGGACTGGTCTGGATGTTTTCGCGGTATGACCTCCCGAGACACTATCGCCTGCCGATTGCAGTCCTCCTCGGCCTCAGCGTCTACAAAGCCTTCCTCATGGAGTAAGTGTGTGTGCGCACGGGCAGACCGGGATTTCACTGGTGTGTGATCAGGCCTGGCCTGGTGAACACTGGTGCCTGCATGTCTGTGAGCATGTTCTAGTCTGGGGTGGGAAATGTCGCTGTCTGCCTGTGCCGCTGTCTGCCTGTGCCGCTGTCTGCCTGTGCCGCTGTCTGCCTGTGCCGCTGTCTGCCTGTGTGAGGGGGCAGCCTGTGTCGCTGTCTGCCTGTGTGAGGGGGCAGCCTGTTTGTTTTCAGCTTGCTGAGGGAGGTGGGTGGTGGTAAATTGAGGGGGAGGGGGCCGTGGGGACGGGGTGTTTTTGGGGGAGGTGAGGGGGAGAGTTGTGTGGAAGGGAGGGTGCGAGTGAGGGAGTTGGGTGTTTAGTGTGGGATGGTGTAACTCGTGATTGACCCAGTTCCCCCTCCTCCTCTTCATGACTGACCCCGCTCTCTTTCTCTCTCTCTCTCTCTCTCTCTCTCCCACCCCCACAGGTCCTTTGTCCACGTGTTGCTGTTGGGCAGTTGGACAGCCTTGCTGATCAAAGCCATGGTGACAGGCGCCATCTCGCTCAGCGCCTTGATCCTGTACATCAGCCTGGTACACAGCAACTGACACAGCGGCAAGGGAGCAGCAGCGAGCCAGCGACGGAGGTGGGGGGGCGTCCACCTCACTCCCGGCGGCTCGGGGAGGGTACGAGGCAGCTACAGGAACAGGTGGACAACCAGGGACTCGGTGCGGACAGTGAGTGGACCCTCAGCAGCACCGAGCACATACCCCGAGATGGTGAACTCCCCCCCCCCTCCCCTGAGAAAGGGGCTGATAACTCTCTGCTTGACCCAGTGACCTGCCCTGACCGTGCAGCAATGCCCCCTCCCACCTAACCCCCATCTCTACGAAAGCGGGGGCCGTTCCCCATCTCTCGCCTCCACTGTTAAAATGGGGCCCCGGCTCGGGACTGGCGTCCTGATGGATGGCGGGATGTGGGAGGGGACAGTGGTCACAGTGCCAGTCTGACCGCCGTGGGAGGGCGAGACTCCAGGTGCCCTGGAAACCACCAGGACCCTCCCACGTTCCTGAGGGCCACACGCTCACCCGTCACAATGTGTACAAAAGAATAAAACTCTTTTCCCATTGACCAGAGGCTCTCGGCTGGTGTGTGTGTCAACAAAACATCGCAGCGTGAGGAGGAGGCCATTCGGCACCTCAAGACTGTGCTGGCCCAGGTACACTGAGCGGGACGGTGTGTGTGGTTAGTACAGAGGGGGAGAGCGAGGCACCGAGGGGGAGAGCGAGGTACAGAGGGGGGTAGTGAGGCACCGAGGTACAGAGGGAGGGAGCGAGGCACCGAGGTACAGAGGGGAGAGTGAGGCACCGAGGTACAGAGGGAGAGAGGCACCGAGGTACAGAGGGAGAGAGAGAGGTACCGAGGGGGAGAAAGAGGCACCGAGGTACAGAGGGAGAGAGAGAGGTACCGAGGTACCGAGGGGGAGAGAGAGGCACCGAGGTACCGAGGGGGAGAGTGAGGCACCGAGGTACAGAGGGAGGAGAGTGAGGCACCGAGGTACAGAGGGAGAGAGTGAGGCACCGAGGTACAGAGGGGGGTAGTGAGGCACCGAGGTACAGAGGGAGAGAGAGGCACCGAGGTACAGGGGGAGAGCGAGGCACCGAGCTACAGAGGGAGAGTGTGAGGCGCCGAGGTACAGAGGGAGAGTGTGAGGCACCGAGGCGTTTACCGAAAGGCTCTGTCGTTGACGAATCAAACCCGATATCGATCACCGTCAGTTGTTGCATTTCGACAGGAAGATGAAGCCTGTCACACACACTCTCTCCCCCCCACCCCACCCCGGCCCCGGGTAATAAGGATCTAAATGGGATGGTGGAGCAGAGGAATCTGGGGAACCGTGGGGAAAATTCACTCTGAGCAGTGATACAGGTTAATAAGATCAGAAATAAAAACAGAGAATTAGGGCTCATATCCAGAGGGATAGAAATGACACGTGGAGATGTTATGTTTAATCAGTGTACAGAAATGTGTTTAGACCACACTGGGAGCACTGTGCACAGTTCCGGTCTCCATATCCCTCGGTTAGACCACACTGGGAGCACTGTGCACAGTTCCAATCTCCATATCCCTTGGTTAGACCACACTGGGAGCACTGTGCACAGTTCTGGTTTCCGTATCCCTTGGTTAGACCACACTGGGAGCATTGTGCACAGTTCCAGTCTCCATATCCCTTGGTTAGACCACACTGGGAGCACTGTGCACAGTTCCAGTCTCCATATCCCTTGGTTAGACCACACTGGGAGCACTGTGCACAGTTCCAGTCTCCATATCCCTTGGTTAGACCACACTGGGAGCACTGTGCACAGTTCCGGTCTCCATATCCCTCGGTTAGACCACACTGGGAGCACTGTGCACAGTTCCAATCTCCATATCCCTTGGTTAGACCACACTGGGAGCACTGTGCACAGTTCTGGTTTCCGTATCCCTTGGTTAGACCACACTGGGAGCACTGTGCACAGTTCCAATCTCCATATCCCTTGGTTAGACCACACTGGGAGCACTGTGCACAGTTCTGGTTTCCGTATCCCTTGGTTAGACCACACTGGGAGCACTGTGCACAGTTCCGGTCTCCATATCCCTTGGTTAGACCACACTGGGAGCACTGTGCACAGTTCTGGTCTCTGTATCCCTTGGTTAGACCACACTTGGAGCACTGTGCACAGTTCTGGTCCCTGTATCCCTTGGTTAGACCACACTGGGAGCACTGTGCACAGTTCCGGTCTCCATATCCCTTGGTTAGACCACACAGGGAGCACTGTGCACAGATCCAGTCTCCATATCCCTTGGTTAGACCACACTGGGAGCACTGTGTACAGTTCCGGTCTCCATATTTCTTGGTTAGACAACACTGGGAGCACTGTGCACAGTTCCGGTCTCCATATCCCTTGGTTAGACCACACTGGGAGCACTGTGCACAGTTCCAATCTCCATATCCCTTGGTTAGACCACACTGGGAGCACTGTGCACAGTTCTGGTTTCCGTATCCCTTGGTTAGACCACACTGGGAGCACTGTGCACAGTTCCGGTCTGCATATCCCTTGGTTAGACCACACTGGGAGCACTGTGCACAGTTCCAGTCTCCATATCCCTTGGTTAGACCACACTGGGAGCACTGTGTACAGTTCCGGTCTCCATATCCCTTGGTTAGACCACTCTGGGAGCACTGTGCACAGTTCTGGTCTCTGTATCCCTTGGTTAGACCACACTGGGAGCACTGTGCACAGTTCTGGTCTCTGTATCCCTTGGTTAGACCACGCTGGGAGCACTGTGCACAGTTCCAGTCTCCATATCCCTTGGTTAGACCACACTGGGAGCACTGTGTACAGTTCCGGTCACCATATCCCTTGGTTAGACCACACTGGGAGCACTGTGCACAGTTCTGGTCTCCACATCCCTTGGTTGGACCACACTGGGAGCACGGTGCACGGTTCTGGTCTCCACATCCCTTGGTTAGACCACACTTGGAGCACTGTGCACAGTTCCGGTCTCCATATTCCTTGGTTAGACCACACTGGGAGCACTGTGCACAGTTCCAATCTCCATATCCCTTGGATAGACCACACAGGGAGCACTGTGCACAGTTATGGTTTCCGTATCCCTTGGTTAGACCACACTGGGAGCACTGTGCACAGTTCTGGTCTCTGTATCCCTTGGTTAGACCACACTCGGAGCACTGTGCACAGTTCCGGTCTCCACATATCTTGGTTAGACCACACTGGGAGCACTGTGCACAGTAAAATGAAAAGGATATAGAGACATTGGTGGGAGTGCGATTAAAAATTTGAGGGACTAAGCAATTACCGTCAACCATGCCAATTTAGTACAGGGGCAGTGAGGAATCCTGCTGCTTTTCTGCACTGTGTGGTTCCAACATCTATCCCTTACCTTGGTGACTGATGGGAGAACGTGCACGTGTATGAGGGAGAGCAGCTCTTTGACAAGCTGCTGTGTTTGGGAAACAGCAAGAAAGTGAGAGTCAGAGACAAGCGATCAGTCCAGAGTGTTTAATGAAAGTTGATGCATCACGTCGAACAATCGGTTTGAAGCACTGTGTTCAGACACAGCCTGGCCTGCCTCTTACAGTTGAAGCCTCACTCAGATTGCGTTCCCCCTGACCTTCGCGGTAGCTCTCGCCCTTTGATTCCACACTCTTTCCCCCCAGCCCCTTCTCCCTCCCTCGGGCGGTAAAGCGTACAGGAGGAGAGTTCTCGGCGCTACCACGAGCGGTAACAACCTCGGCAACGTTCCAACCCCGCTCCTCCATCTGCGCTACCGCACATTTGACATTGGCTGGGGGGGGGGGTTGAGATTGGGATCTTTCTGTGCTGTGGGTGGGGCTCAGGTACCATGGGATTAACTCAGTGAGAGGTCTGAGGAAGCTTGGCTCCAAATTCATCTCTAAACCAACTTTTGATCGAACGTGACTTGTTCTGTACAGACAAACATTCAACACCCAACATCAATGATACAGAAACAGCCTCTGAATGCCACACACTGAGCTGATAGAACTGAAGACAGTTAATAATTAACATATTATATAAATAATTCGGCATGAGAGAGAGCCTTCGCTATATAGAAGCTAAATAACAGGAAAGGTTTGAGTTTTCATACTCCTTGCACAGATTGTAGATATTGAATCGGGGACAATGTAGGACATTCATAATCTTTGCATCGCTGGAGCTTTCAGTAATACAGCTCCTTATCCCACCAACCTGCAGAACAAGAGACAGAGAATTACAAATACAGACATGGCAGGACTCCCAGTGTAGAGGGGGCTTTACTCTGTATCTAACCCCGTGCTGTACCTGTCCTGGGAGTGTTTGATGGGGACGGTGTAGAGGGAGCTTTACTCTGTATCTAACCCCGTGCTGTACCTGTCCTGGGAGTGTTTGATGGGGACAGTGTAGAGGGAGCTTTACTCTGTATCTAACCCAGTGCTGTACCTGTCCTGGGAGTGTTTGACGGGGACAGTGTAGAGGGAGCTTTAACCTGTATCTAACCCCGTGCTGTACCTGTCCTGGGAGTGTTTGATGGGGACAGTGTAGAGGGAGCTTTACACTGTATCTAACCCCGTGCTGTACCTGTCCTGGGAGTGTTTGATGGGGACGGTGTAGAGGGAGCTTTACTCTGTATCTAACCCCGTGCAGTACCTGTCCTGGGAGTGTTTGATGGGGACAGTTGTAGAGGGAGCTTTACTCTGTATCTAACCCAGTGCTGTACCTGTCCTGGGAGTGTTTGACGGGGACAGTGTAGAGGGAGCTTTAACCTGTATCTAACCCCGTGCTGTACCTGTCCTGGGAGTGTTTGATGGGGACAGTGTAGAGGGAGCTTTACTCTGTATCTAACCCCGTGCTGTACCTGTCCTGGGAGTGTTTGATGGGGACAGTGTAGAGGGAGCTTTACTCTGTATCTAACCTCGTGCAGTACCTGTCCTGGGAGTGTTTGATGGGGACAGTTGTAGAGGGAGCTTTACTCTGTATCTAACCCAGTGCTGTACCTGTCCTGGGAGTGTTTGACGGGGACAGTGTAGAGGGAGCTTTAACCTGTATCTAACCCCGTGCTGTACCTGTCCTGGGAGTGTTTGATGGGGACAGTGTAGAGGGAGCTTTACTCTGTATCTAACCCCGTGCTGTACCTGCCCTGGGAGTGTTTGATGGGGACAGTGTAGAGGGAGCTTTACTCTGTATCTAACCCCGTGCTGTACCTGTCCTGGGAGTGTTTGATGGGGACAGTGTGGATTTATTGAGAGATGCCAGTAGCTGTACTCACTTCCAGGATGCCTACGCACTCCGAGTTTCCTGATCTCATCGTACACGAATATCAAGATTCCAAACGGGATGGGTACGAACCACCACTGTCCACTGTGGGGGAGAACGAAGCTGAGGTTAGTGTCCCATTCACGGTATCCCCGCCCTGTCCCAGGCTGCAGCAGCCTCACCTCCCAGCTCACACCCGGGACACGAGGTGAAATCACACGGCCACACCGAGGTTACCCTGTCCTTGAAGTTAAGCCAGGGACTGATCAGCCACTCGCGGGGTCGGGGGTGAGAGGGAGGTTCCAGTGTATATTCAAAGGCCCCACTCGCGCCTCCTCCACAGGCCACTGTCACGGAGAGTTCCTCCTGATGTCCTGGGACAGCAGTTCCTGCCCGATCGTCATCCAGCACCAGGTCGACTTTCACTGCTGGGTGCGGGATCTTGCTTTGTACAAGATGGCAGCTGCATTTGCTTCTATCACAGCTGTCACTGGACTGCGAAATGATCCCTTAATTGTCTTTGTAGGTCTTAAGGACACTTGGAAGACGTTATAACCTGCATTTATAAAGCGCTTTTGATACTGTAAAACATCTCAAGGTGCCTCAGGAGCGATAATCAAACCCAATTTGAGCCCGAGTCACGATTTATTAGCACAGGCAGCCAAAAGCTGGTTAATAGAGATCACTTTAAAGAAGTGTCTTAAAGGAGAGAGAGGGGGTTTAGGGAGGGAATGCCAGAGCTCGGGCCCCAGGCAGCTGAAGGCACGGCCGCCGATGGTGGAGCGATGGGAATCAGGGGGATGGTCAAGAGACCGGAATTGGAGGAGCACAGAGACCTCGGAGGGTTGTAGGGGCTGGAGGAGGTTACAGAGATAGGGAGGGTTGTAGGGGCTGGAGGAGGTTACAGAGATAGGGAGGGTTGTAGGGGCTGGAGGAGGTTACAGAGTTGGGAGGGTTTTAGGGGCTGGAGGAGGTTAGAGATAGGGAGGGTTGTAGGGTCTGGAGGAGGATACAGAGATAGGGTTGTAGGGTCTGGAGGAGGCTACAGAGATAGGGTTGTAGGGTCTGGAGGAGGCTACAGAGATAGGGTTGTAGGGTCTGGAGGAGGCTACAGAGATAGGGTTGTAGGGTCTGGAGGAGGTTACAGAGATAGGGAGGGTTGTAGAGGCTGGAGGAGGTTACAGAGATAGGGAGAGTTGTTGGGACCGGTGCCAGTTACAGAGATAAGGGAGGGGGTTGAGGAGGTTACAGAGATAGGGAGGGTTGTAGGGGCTGGAGGAGGTTACAGAGATAGGGAGGGTTGTAGGGGCTGGTGCCAGTTATGGAGATAGGGAGGGTTGTTGGGACCGGTGCCAGTTACAGAGATAAGGGAGGGGGTTGAGGAGGTTACAGAGATAGGGAGGGTGTTGAGGAGGTTACAGAGATAGGGAGGGTGTTGAGGAGGTTACAGAGATAGGGAGGGTGTTGAGGAGGTTACAGAGATAGGGAGGGTGTTGAGGAGGTTACAGAGATAGGGAGGGTGTTGAGGTTACAGAGATAGGGAGGGTGTTGAGGAGGTTACAGAGATAGGGAGGGTGTTGAGGAGGTTACAGAGATAGGGAGGGTGTTGAGGAGGTTACAGAGATAGGGAGGGTGTTGAGGAGGTTACAGAGATAGGGAGGGTGTTGAGGAGGCCGTGGAGGGATTTGAAAAGAAGAATGTGGATTTTAAAATCGGCGCGTTGCTGGACCCGGAGCCCCTGTAGCTCAGTGGGTGACAGGGGCTGACGCGAGGTTGGGACGTGATGTGAGTTGGGGATACGGGGCGGCGAGTTTGGACAGGCTGCAGTTCCCCGAGGTTGGGAGGCTGTGCCAGAGAGTGTGGGAATAGCGGAGCACAGCGTGTGGACGGGAGCAGAGTACGGAACTCCCCCTCGACCTGCTGGCCGTACCTACCGTATTGGCATGAAGTTAAAGATGTTGGGCATTCCAGGGCAGTAACACAGAAAGTTGCCCAGCAATATTTGGAAGATGATGGCGGAGAGCAAGACCTTGTTCCTATGGAGAGGGGGGGAAAGAAAACATGTAGATAAGACAGTGAATTCTTCAAATCAGGGAAACCTGCTGTACAGAAGGAGGCTATTTGGCCCGTTGAGCCTCTACTGGCCCTTTGTAAGAGCAGTCATGTTGCTTCCCACGTCCCTGCCTTTTGTCCATCACCCTCCAAGTTCCTCATCCTCCAATACCCGCCCGACTCCCTCTTCAAATTCTTTACATGATCCGCTTCCACTCATCAGCTCGTCCCTTCCAGACCCCGACAACGCTCCTGAGTGAAAACGTTTCTCCGCAGCCCCCCCTACCCCAACCCCAACCCCCCACCGAAATCTTCACCCGACAATTTTTACACTGACGTCCGCCTGGTTACTGACCCACATGCCAGAGGGGATGGCTTACTCTGTCAAAACCCCGCCTCAGACAAACCTCCGCTCGGTCATCCGCTTAGCCCTCTCTGTTCCAAGGAGGACAGTCCGAACTGTAACTGAAGTCCCCCCCAACCCCTGGGGTCAGGCCCTGGTCCCTTTCCAGGGGCTTTACACCTTTCCCTGAAGTGTGGGGCCCAGGATTTGCCACGATACTCAGGCTGAGGCCTAACCGGTGGTTGACAAAGTCCCAAATGGACCTCTTCGCTTTCTTATTCTGTTCAACTCTCTCTTCAAGCAGGTTGTGTCCTTCTCAAACACCTTGTCAACTAGACATTGCCAATTGGACTAGGGATGCGGGAGTCACTGGCAAGGCCAACATTTGTTGCCTATCCCTAATTGCCCTTTGAACTGAGTGCCTTGGCCATTTCAGAGGGGCAGTTAAGAGTCAACCACATCGCTGTGGGTCTGGAGTCACATGTAGGCCAGACCGGGTAAGGACAGCAGATTTCCCTCCCTAAAGGGACATGAGTGAACCAGATTTATTAATTGGATTGGTCTAGAGTCTCCAGCAATTGAAGGAGGAGACCATTCAGCCCCCTCAAGCCTGTTACACAGCAACAGGAGGAGGCCATTCAGCCCCCTCGAGCCTGTTACACAGGAACAGGAGGAGCCCATTCAACCTGCACCACTATCCAATGAGATCGTGTCTGACCTGTACCCTAAGTACATTGATCCCTCTTGTTTCCCTCAATCCCCTTGTCTAGTAAAAACCTATCAATCCCAGATTGAAAATGATTCACTGACACCTTCCACCCTGACCACCAGCATCGACTGTTTGTGGGAGAGAGTTCCACGTTCTACCAATCTTTATGTGTAAAAGGCTTTCCTAACTTCTCTCCCCATTTTAAGGCTCTTCCCCTTTGTCCTCAACACCAACCCTCCCCCTTCCAACCAGCCGAAATACTTTCCCTCTATCGACCCCTATCTGTTCCCCCTGACTATCCTCAAACCTTCAATCAAATCCCCCCGGAACCTTCTAAATTCCGGGGAATCCGAGCCCAGTTTGTGTTTAATCTCTCCTGGTAATTTAACCCTTGGAGTCCCGGTCTCATTCTGGTAAATCGACACCGCGCTCTCTCTCTCTCTCTCTCTCTCTCTCTGTCTCTCTCTCTCTCTCTCTCTGTCTCTCTCTCGCTCTCTCTCTCTCTCTCTCTCTCGCTCTCTCTCTCTTTCGCTCTCTCTCGCTCTCTCTCTGTCTCTGTCTGTCTCTCTCTCTCTGTCTCTCTCTCTCTGTCTCTCTCTCTCTGTCGCTGTGTCTCTCTCTCTGTGTCTCTCTCTCTGTGTCTCTCTCTCTCTCTCTCTCTCTCTCTCTCACTCTCTCACTCTGAGGACAGTGCATCCTCCCTAAGGTGTGGGTCCCAGAACTGTTCACAGTGACTCCAGGTGTGGTCTAACCAGGGCTTTGTACAGATGAAGCACGACTTCTACCCCCTTGTATTCTAGTCCCCCTGAGCGAAAGGACAGTGTCCCATTCCACACTTGGATTAATCTCTGTCCCTGTTCCTGACATTTTAAGGATCACTTCACCATGGTTCACCCCAAGTCTCTCTGGAGTTGCTCTGTTCCTAGCTTAGCGCTGGTTTCTGCGCCGAGCTGCTTCTGCTGGTAAGGGTCAGTGAGGACTGCGAGGCAGGGGCAGCTGGTGTTACTGTGACCCCTCACCTGAAGACACCCTGCTGAAACATGGAGAGACGCCTGGTCTTTCTGATGAGGCAGTCAGCGATCTGGCACATCTCGATGCTGATGAAGAAGACGGTGTAACACGTGTACTGTTGGTATCGACGCTGCCAGTATGTCTGAGGAAGACCAGAACAAACAATTAGGAGGGTGGGAGGGTTAGCGGTGGGGGAATGATTGGTCCAGTCGCGTTGGAGAAAGTCCCCTTGAGCCTGTTACACAGGAACAGGAGGAGGCCATTCAGCCCCCTCGAGCCTGTTACACAGGAACAGGAGGAGGCCCATTCAGCCCCCTCGAGCCTGTTACACAGGAACAGGAGGAGGCCCCATTCAGCCCCCTCGAGCCTGTTACACAGGAACAGGAAGAGGCCCATTCAGCCCCCTCGAGCCTGTTACACAGGAACAGGAGGAGGCCCATTCAGTCCCTGGAGACTGTTCCCCCATTCAATCAGGTCATGTCCGACCTGTATCTTAACTCCATCCACCAGCCTCGGTTCCGTAACCATTAAACCCCCCCGACCCAACAAAAATCTCTCAATCTCAGTGTTGAAATTTCCAATGGACCCCTCCCAGCCTCGACAGCTTTATCTGGGGGGGAGAGTTCCAGATTTCCACCCCCCCTGCTTTGTGTGAAGAAGTGCTTCCTGACATCACCCCCTGAACCCGCAGAGTTGAAGCCCCCTTGTCCTGGACTCTCCCTTTGTTCTCTCCATTTACCTTATCAAATCCTTTAATCATCTTACGGTATCTGACTGAGGGGTTTGACCCTTTTTGACACCAGGTCACGATGGGGGTAGATGGTCAGTACCGGGTGAGCACTGACTCAGTGCGTTCAGGATACTGACTGACGCCATCCTCCGTTTCAGTCTCTGGTAGCTGTGCTCTCCACAGGTATTAAAGATTTCAGCATCAGCGAGGCCTCAACTCTCGCTGTTTCTCCGCCATCCTGAGCTTCTCCCCGTTTGGATAAATACCCAGCGATCTTCCTGCGTCCGGAACTCACGCCTCAAACCGTTTCCGCTACAGTTTGGCCCGTTCGTTTCAACCTCTCAACGTCCCTTCCTGTTATTCCCTGGACCACTGAACTTGGTGCCTCAGCAACTCTGGGCAGGACCAGGTCCAGAGGTCCCTGGAGTGAGCCCTGAGAGGGCGGGATTGTCGGAGGAGGGGAGACCGAGGAAAGGACTGGGCCCATCTTCTCCAGAGTTCAGACGGAGGAGGGGTGATCTGGTTGGGGTGTACAAAATTCTTCCAGGGCTCGACAGGGGGAGGATGTTTCTGCTGACCGGTCGGAAGGGCCTTGGGAGAAGCGAGCAGCGGCAAAGAGGATTGGGAGGGGCCCTCGAGCCTCTCCAGGAACACTGGGCTCCCCCCAGTTTAGTTGGCGTCCATGAGTGTCGAGTGAGTTCGAAGGAAGGCAGGGGAGGGATTTGGCGGGAGTTGGATCACCATCCTGCAGTCTCTAACCCTCGCCCCCATCACCCTGCCATACCCCACCGTGGAATCCCAGCATGTACATACCCACTCCTGTCCGTAACTGTCCTCCAGCGAGTTGAGGCTCTGGTCTTCCCATTGGGCTCGGAGTCCGATGCACAGCAGAGGATACCACCCCTCCTGGGCCATGGCGGTGAAATAGTCGGTGAATCCCGCGAACGACTGAATGACCCCTGTCGGCGACAAAGCGAGGGAGACGCCTCAGCAAAGTTCACGTCACGCGCAATTCTTCCTCAGGCCCAAATATACCCGCCCCCTCCGGCCACATTTAACCATGGGTCACTGTGCGCCCCTCCCGCTGCAGTCAGGACTCTCGTGACATGAACTCTCTCTGCACCGCTCCTGCCGCTTGTCACGGAGCCAGAGTGGCCTGATTCCCAGTCCACCCTCCAGAAACCCGTGCCCCATGAACTAGGCAGGCACTCCAGCCTCCGCTGAGGGAGTGCTGCACTGTCAGAGGGTCAGTACTGAGGGAGTGCTGCACTGTCGGAGGGTCAGTACTGAGGGAGTGCTGCACTGTCGGAGGGTCAGTACTGAGGGAGTGCTGCACTGTCGGAGGGTCAGTACTGAAGGAGTGCTGCACTGTCGGAGGGTCAGTACTGAGGGAGTGCCGCACTGTCGGAGGGTCAGTACTGAGGGAGTGCCGCACTGTCAGAGGGTCAGTACTGAGGGAGTGCCGCACTGTCAGAGGGTCAGTACTGAGGGACTGCCGCACTGTCAGAGGGTCAGTACTGAGGGAGTGCCGCACTGTCGGAGGGTCAGTACTGCGGGAGTGCCGCACTGTCAGAGGGTCAGTGCTGAGGGAGTGCCGCACTGTCGGAGGGTCCGTACTGAGGGAGTGCCGCACTGTCGGAGGGTCAGTACTGAGGGAGTGCCGCACTGTCGGAGGGTCAGTACTGAGGGAGTGCCGCACTGTCAGAGGGTCAGTACTGAGGGAGTGCCGCACTGTCAGAGGGTCAGTACTGAGGGAGTGCCGCACTGTCAGAGGGTCAGTACTGAGGGAGTGCCGCGCTGTCGGAGGGTCAGTACTGAGGGACTGCCGCGCTGTCGGAGGGTCAGTACTGAGGGAGCGCCGCGCTGTCGGAGGGTCAGTACTGCGGGAGCGCCGCACTGTCGGAGGGTCAGTGCTGAGGGAGTGCCGCACTGTCGGAGGGTCCGTACTGAGGGAGTGCCGCACTGTCGGAGGGTCGGTACTGAGGGAGCGCCGCACTGTTGGAGGGTCAGTGCTGAGGGAGCGCCGAACTGTCGGAGGGTCAGTGCTGAGGGAGCGCCGCACTGTCGGAGGGTCAGTACTGAAGGAGTGCTGCACTGTCGGAGGGTCAGTACTGAGGGAGTGCCGCACTGTCAGAGGGTCAGTACCGAGGGAGTGCCGCACTGTCAGAGGGTCAGTACTGAGGGAGTGCTGCACTGTCGGAGGGTCAGTACTGAGGGAGCGCTGCACTGTCGGAGGGTCAGTACTGAGGGAGTGCTGCACTGTCGGAGGGTCAGTACTGAGGGAGTGCTGCACTGTCGGAGGGTCAGTACTGAGGGAGTGCCGCACTGTCGGAGGGTCAGTACTGAAGGAGTGCCGCACTGTCGGAGGGTCAGTACTGAAGGAGTGCCGCACTGTCGGAGGGTCAGTACTGAGGGAGTGCCGCACTGTCAGAGGGTCAGTACTGAGGGAGTGCCGCACTGTCAGAGGGTCAGTACTGAGGGAGTGCCGCACTGTCAGAGGGTCAGTACTGAGGGAGTGCCGCACTGTCAGAGGGTCAGTACTGGGGGACTGCCGCACTGTCAGAGGGTCAGTGCTGAGGGAGTGCCGCACTGTCGGAGGGTCCGTACTGAGGGAGTGCCGCACTGTCGGAGGGTCGGTACTGAGGGAGCGCCGCACTGTCGGAGGGTCGGTGCTGAGGGAGCGCCGAACTGTCGGAGGGTCAGTGCTGAGGGAGCGCCGCACTGTCGGAGGGTCAGTGCTGAGGGAGCGCCGCACTGTCGGAGGGTCAGTGCTGAGGGAGCGCCGCACTGTCGGAGGGTCAGTGCTGAGGGAGCGCCGCACTGTCGGAGGGTCAGTGCTGAGGGAGCGCCGCGCTGTCGGAGGGTCAGTGCTGAGGGAGCGCCGCGCTGTCGGAGGGTCAGTGCTGAGGGAGCGCCGCGCTGTCGGAGGGTCAGTGCTGAGGGAGCGCCGCGCTGTCGGAGGGTCAGTGCTGAGGGAGCGCCGCGCTGTCGGAGGGTCAGTGCTGAGGGAGCGCCGCGCTGTCGGAGGGTCAGTACTGAGGGAGCGCCGCACTGTCGGAGGGTCAGTACTGAGGGAGTGCCGCGCTGTCGGAGGGTCAGTACTGAGGGAGCGCCGCGCTGTCGGAGGGTCAGTGCTGCGGGAGCGCCGCACTGTCGGAGGGTCAGTGCTGCGGGAGCGCCGCACTGTCGGAGGGTCAGTGCTGAGGGAGCGCCGCACTGTCGGAGGGTCAGTGCTGAGGGAGCGCCGCACTGTCGGAGGGTCAGTGCTGAGGGAGCGCCGCACTGTCGGAGGGTCAGTGCTGAGGGAGCGCCGCACTGTCGGAGGGTCAGTACTGAGGGAGCGCCGCACTGTCGGAGGGTCAGTACTGAGGGAGCGCCGCACTGTCGGAGGGTCAGTACTGAGGGAGTGCCGCACTGTCGGAGGGTCAGTACTGAGGGAGTGCCGCACTGTCGGAGGGTCAGTGCTGAGGGAGCGCCGCACTGTCGGAGGGTCAGTACTGAGGGAGCGCCGCGCTGTCGGAGGGTCAGTGCTGCGGGAGCGCCGCACTGTCGGAGGGTCAGTGCTGAGGGAGCGCCGCACTGTCGGAGGGTCAGTGCTGAGGGAGCGCCGCACTGTCGGAGGGTCAGTGCTGAGGGAGCGCCGCACTGTCGGAGGGTCAGTGCTGAGGGAGCGCCGCACTGTCGGAGGGTCAGTGCTGAGGGAGCGCCGCACTGTCGGAGGGTCAGTACTGAGGGAGCGCCGCACTGTCGGAGGGTCAGTACTGAGGGAGCGCTGCACTGTCGGAGGGTCAGTACTGAGGGAGCGCCGCACTGTCGGAGGGTCAGTACTGAGGGAGCGCTGCACTGTCGGAGGGTCAGTACTGAGGGAGTGCCGCACTGTCGGAGGGTCAGTACTGAGGGAGTGCTGCACTGTCGGAGGGTCAGTGCTGAGGGAGCGCCGCACTGTCGGAGGGTCAGTACTGAGGGAGCGCCGCGCTGTCGGAGGGTCAGTACTGCGGGAGCGCCGCGCTGTCGGAGGGTCAGTGCTGAGGGAGTGCCGCACTGTCGGAGGGTCAGTGCTGAGGGAGTGCCGCACTGTCGGAGGGTCAATGCTGAGGGAGTGGTGTTCTGTTAGAGGTGACACCTTTGGGAATGAACAGCGAAGTCATCCTCGTCTGCCCTCTCGGGCGGGTGTGAAAGATCCCACGGCCAGTATTTGGAAGAAGAGCATGGGGGGGGGAGTTCTCCCCGGTGTCCCTGGGGCCAATATTTATCCCTCAGCCAACATCACTAAAAAAACAGATGATCTGGGTCATTATCGCGTGGCTGTTTGCGTGGGATCTTGCTGTGCGCAAATTGGCCGCCGCGTTTCCTACATTACAACAGGGAGGCACACTTCAAAAAGCAACGGCGTTGGCTGGGAAACGCTTTGGGACGTTCCCGAGGTGGGGAAAGTTTTCTTTTTCACACTGCGAGGTGCGAGGAGGGATTGGTGTGAAGATGCTCACTGGTCTCCGGAGCTGGGTACTTACCGATCTGGAAGTAGGAATATACCGCGAGTTGCTCGTTCACCAGTCGGTCTTTTCGAGGGTTGCGAGGCTTCAGATTCATGATATCGCTCTCAGCTTTCTCATAGGCAAGAGACACCGAGGGGAACTGTTTTCAACGAAAGGTTTGACCGGTGAGGATTGAACATTCAGGCACCCAAACAGTCACAAAACAAACCCCATCGGGGAATTCAGGAGAGACCTCTTGACCCAGAGAGCGGGGGGAGAATGTGGGACTCGCTCCCACGGGGAGTGGCCGAGGCGAATAGTGTCGATGTGTTTAAGGGGGAAGCTGGATAAACACACGAGGGAGAGAAAGGAATAGAAGGGGATGGGGATGGGGTGAGATGGAGAGAGGGATCGTGTGGAGCGGTACAGGTGTGTGCAGGGAGACACTGGGCTATCCTGTGAAGGGGATACGCATCGATAACAAGGCAAGGAAATACACAACTGGTGGGAGACTGAGAAACGTCGAGGTACAGAGGGACCTTGGAGTAATGTCCACAGATCCCTGAAGATAGGAGGACAGGTGGATGAGGTGGTCAAGGTGGTACACAGGGGAACTTCCTTTTGTTAGACAAATCTATGATTATGATGATATAAGACACGAGTTAGACCACAACGAGAGCACTGTGTTCTGTTTATTCTTTCCCAGGATGTGGGCATCACTGGTAAAGGTCAGCAATTGTTGCCTGTCCCTAATTGGGGCCATTTCAGAGGGGGCAGTTAAGAGTTAACCACATCGCTGTGGGTCTGGAGTCACATGAGGGCCAGACCGGGTAAGGACGGCAGATTTCACCCCCCTTTCTTAAAGGGGCATTAGTGGGTTTTTAACAACAATCGATCGTTTCATGGTCACCATCTCACTGAGACTGGCTCTCAATCCCAACGTTATTAATTGAGTTTAAATTCCAACCAGCGGCCGGGGTGAGGTTCGAACCCCCTGGGTCCCCGGAGCGTTAGGCCTCGGCCTCCGGGCGATGAGTCCGGCGACACTCCCGCTGCGCCGCCGCGCTCCCCTGTCCGGTTCCGGTCACCGCACAGCCGGGAAGGCGCGACTGCTCGAGATGGTGGCGAAGAGAGGGTCGCGGGACTGGGGAATGTTGGCGGTGAGGAGAGGGTTCGGTGGGGGGGCGGGGGGTGGGTTCCTTTGGAACAGAGGGGAGGCTGAGAGGAGAATTTTGGAAAACGGTGAGCGGTGGAGATCGGCTATTGCTCTTGGCTGAGGGGGTCCAGACTGGGAGGGGGGGATGGTGGAGAAGAGGCTGAAGATTCTGACGGCGTTGGAGCGGACAATTTCTTCCCTCAGAGGGTGGGGAGGGATTGGAACTCACAGCCTGATGGGGTGGTGGAGGGAGAAGGATACACGTTTGAAATGGCAGAACCCACAAGGCGACAGGCAAAGAGCTGGAGAGTGGGGTTGGGCCGGTCAGCGACTTGCCGGCCGGCATGCGCTCGAGGGGCCGAGTGGCCTCCTCCCGAGAGGTGGATTGCTCATGATTGCTCTTGACGGGACGGAAGTGGGGGGAGGCTATCGTTTGGCACAGAGATCGGGCGAGACTTACAATGTCAGTAGCAAGCTCGATGAAGAGAATAGTGATGCAGCCCAGAGGCAGTGGGACACTCATGGTGATGTAGATGAGGTAAGGAGCCAGTTCCGGAATGTTCTTTGTCAGCGTGTAGGCAATCGACTTCTTCAGGTTGTCAAAAATGAGACGCCCTGAGGAAACGAGTTCAAGGCAAAAACTTAAAAAGCCGTCGCGCTGAAGGATCCCTCAGCCTTAACTTCTGAACCCTCGCCACTCAAACTGCAGCCAACCACACATTCTGCAGGCCATGCTGAACCTGTCCTGGGAGTGTTTGATGGGGACAGTGTAGAGGGAGCTTTACTCTGTATCTAACCCCGTGCTGAACCTGTCCTGGGAGTGTTTGATGGGGACAGTGTAGAGGGAGCTTTACTCTGTATCTAACCCCGTGCTGTACCTGTCCTGGGAGTGTTTGATGGGAACAGTGTAGAGGGAGCTTTACTCTGTATCTAACCCCGTGCTGTACCTGTCCTGGGCATGTTTGATGGGAACAGTGTAGAGGGAGCTTTACTCTGTATCTAACCCCGTGCTGTACCTGTCCTGGGAGTGTTTGATGGGGACAGTGTAGAGGGAGCTTTACTCTGTATCTAACCCCGTGCTGTACCTGTCCTGGGAGTGTTTGATGGGAACAGTGTAGAGGGAGCTTTACTCTGTATCTAACCCTGTGCTGTACCTGTCCTGGGCATGTTTGATGGGAACAGTGTAGAGGGAGCTTTACTCTGTATCTAACCCCGTGCTGTACCTGTCCTGGGAGTGTTTGATGGGGACAGTGTAGAGGGAGCTTTACTCTGTATCTAACCCCGTGCTGTACCTGTCCTGGGAGTGTTTGATGGGGACAGTGTAGAGGGAGCTTTACTCTGTATCTAACCCCGTGCTGTACCTGTCCTGGGCATGTTTGATGGGAACAGTGTAGAGGGAGCTTTACTCTGTATCTAACCCCATGCTGTACCTGTCCTGGGAGTGTTTGATGGGGACAGTGTAGAGGGAGCTTTACTCTGTATCTAACCCAGTGCTGTACCTGTCCTGGGAGTGTTTGATGGGGACAGTGTAGAGGGAGCTTTACTCTGTATCTAACCCCGTGCTGTACCTGTCCTGGGAGTGTTTGATGGGGACAGTGTAGAGGGAGCTTTACTCTGTATCTAACCCCGTGCTGTACCTGTCCTGGGAGTGTTTGATGGGGGCAGTGTAGAGGGAGCTTTACTCTGTATCTAACCCCGTGCTGTACCTGTCCTGGGAGTGTTTGATGGGAACAGTGTAGAGGGAGCTTTACTCTGTATCTAACCCCGTGCTGTACCTGTCCTGGGCATGTTTGATGGCAACAGTGTAGAGGGAGCTTTACTCTGTATCTAACCCCATGCTGTACCTGTCCTGGGAGTGTTTGATGGGGACAGTGTAGAGGGAGCTTTACTCTGTATCTAACCCCGTGCTGTACCTGTCCTGGGAGTGTTTGATGGGAACAGTGTAGAGGGAGCTTTACTCTGTATCTAACCCCGTGCTGTACCTGTCCTGGGCATGTTTGATGGGAACAGTGTAGAGGGAGCTTTACTCTGTATCTAACCCCGTGCTGTACCTGTCCTGGGAGTGTTTGATGGGAACAGTGTAGAGGGAGCTTTACTCTGTATCTAACCCCGTTCTGTACCTGTCCTGGAAGTGTTTGATGGGAACAGTGTAGAGGGAGCTTTACTCTGTATCTAACCCCGTGCTGTACCTGTCCTGGGCATGTTTGATGGGAACAGTGTAGAGGGAGCTTTACTCTGTATCTAACCCCGTGCTGTACCTGTCCTGGGCATGTTTGATGGGAACAGTGCAGAGTGAGCTTTACTCTGTATCTAACCCCGTGCTGTACCTGCCCTGGGAGTGTTTGATGGGAACAGTGTAGAGGGAGCTTTACTCTGCATCTAACCCCGTGCTGTACCTGTCCGGGGAGTGTTTGATGGGGACGGTGTAGAGGGAGCTTTACTCTGTATCTAACCCCGTGCTGTACCTGTCCTGGGCATGTTTGATGGGAGCAGTGTAGAGTGAGCTTTACTCTGTATCTAACCCCGTGCTGTTCCTGTCCTGGGAGTGTTTGATGGGAACAGTGTAGAGGGAGCTTTACTCTGCATCTAACCCCGTGCTGTACCTGTCCGGGGAGTGTTTGATGGGGACGGTGTAGAGGGAGCTTTACTCTGTATCTAACCCCGTGCTGTACCTGTCCTGGGAGTGTTTGATGGAGACGGTGTAGAGGGAGCTTTACTCTGTGTCTAACCCCGTGCTGTACCTGTCCTGGGAGTGTTTGATGGGGACAGTGTAGAGGGAGCTTTACTCTGTATCTAACCCCGTGCTGTACCTGTCCTGGGAGTGTTTGATGGGGACGGTGTAGAGGGAGCTTTACTCTGTATCTAACCCCGTGCTGTACCGGTCCTGGGAGTGTTTGATGGGGACAGTGTAGAGGGAGCTTTACTCTGTATCTAACCCCGTGCTGTACCTGCCCTGGGAGTGTTTGATGGGGACAGTGTAGAGGGAGCTTTACTCTGTATCTAACCCCGTGCTGCACCTGTCCTGGGAGTGTTTGATGGGGACGGTGTAGAGGGAGGTTTACTCTGTATCTAACCCGGTGCTGTACCTGTCCTGGGGGTGTTTGATGGGGACGGTGTAGAGGGAGCTTTACTCTGTATCTAACCCCGTGCTGTACCTGTCCTGGGAGTGTTTGATGGGAACAGTGTAGAGGGAGCTTTACTCTGTATCTAACCCCGTGCTGTACCTGTCCTGGGAGTGTTTGATGGGGACAGGGTAAGTGACCCGTTCCTACCTTGCTCTACTCCAGTTACAATTGAGGCAAAGTTATCATCCAGGAGAATCATGTCCGCCGCATTCTTGGCAGCGTCTGATCCCGCAATCCCCATGGCGATTCCGATGTCCGCTTTCTTCAGTGCCGGTGAGTCATTGACTCCATCTCCAGTCACAGCAACGATGGATCCCTGAGAGAGAGGGAGAGTGAGAGAGAGAGGAGTAGAGAGGAGCGACGAATGGCATTAAACTGGGTTTGCAAGTGAGATCAATACTGGATGGTCATGTACACTGTACAAACCAGGAGGGCGACTGAATGACAAGCCAGTTTCAGGTGTGGCTCAGTGGAACAACTTGGTGGCTTCGTAAATACACCTCCTGACAACAACGTGCATTTATATAGCTCCTCTAACCTCCCAAAGCACTTCAGTCTTGGGCCCAAACAGCCAGTCAATGAAGGATAGAACTGGAGCCCATCTTTACACACCTTATTTATTTACTGAGTTGCACAATACAAGCATGCACCTCCTAACCCCACAACCCCAGTTTTCGTCTTTCCCTATTATAGGAGCATGAGTGAATCCCCAGTTACTGCCCCCACCTGTATTCCGTTAAACACAATTTAATGCACGATTAACACTCGGGAGCGTAACTCTGACCCCGATCAGCAGATTTTAGGGAGAGGTCACCATAAGCTCAGTCAAAGAGGTCAGTTAAAGGAATGTCTTAAAGGAGGAGGGAGCGAGGCAGAGAGGTTTAGGGAGGTAATCCCAGAGCTTAGGGCCCCAGGCAGCTGAAGGCACGGCTGCCGATGGTGGAGCGATGGGAATCAGAGGATGCTCAAAAGGCCGGAATTGGAGGAGCGCAGGGATCTCAGAGGGTTGTAGGGGCTAGAGGAGGTTACAGAGATAGGGAGGGTTGTAGGGGCTAGAGGAGGTTACAGAGATAGGGTTGTATGGGCTGGAGAAGGTTACAGTGATAGGGAGGGTTGTAGGGGCTGGAGGAGGTTGCAGAGATAGGGAGGGTTGTAGGGGCTGGAGGGGGTTACAGAGATAGGGTTGTAGGGACTGGAGGAGGTTACAGGGATAGGGAGGGTTGTAGGGACTGGTGGAGGTTACAGAGATAGGGAGGGTTGTAGGGACTGGAGGAGGTTACAGGGATAGGGAGGGTTGTCGGGACTGGAGGAGGTTACAGGGATAGGGAGGGTAGTAGGGGCTGGAGGAGGTTAGGGATAGGGAGGGTTGTAGGGGCTGGAGGAGGTTACAGGGATAGGGAGGGTTGTAGGGGCTGGAGGAGGTTACAGAGATAAGGAGGACGTTTGAAGGGGTTTGTAAACAAGGATGGAGCATTTTAAAAAGGAGGCATTGCCTGACTGGGAGCCAACGAGCGAGAGAGGGTGATGAGTGAAGAAACTGCTTTATTTGCTGGGCTGATCCAGGGTGGGAGAGAGAGAGAGACATCGAGGGATGGAGAGAGACAGAGCGAGAAAGAGAGACTCAGAGAGAGAGAGAGACTCAGAGGGAGAGACTCAGAGAGATTCAGAGAACGATAGAGAGATTCAGGGTGAGAGACCCAGAGAGAGAGAGAGAGAAAAAGAGAGACTCTGAGAGAGAGACTCCGAGAGAGAGAAAGACAGACACTGTTGTTGGACTCAGTGCCTCTGAGCGGGGGAAGGTTAGTACAGGGGAGATATCTTGCCGGAGTTCCCATGCATGATCGCTGTCTGGTCACTCTGAGTGGACAGTGCACACATGGGCCTAGGAGGATTAGCCTCAGTCGTGATGCCCCCACACCCCAAGGTTGAATATCGCACTCACTCACCAGTTTCTGACAGCTCTCCACAATGATCAGCTTCTGTTGGGGTGACGTGCGGGCAAACACTATCTCCGGGTGGGAGCGTAACATATCCACCAGCTCATCGGAGGTCATGTCCTTCAGCTGCCCACCATTAACTACAGCCGCTCTGGCATCCCTACAGGCGGCAAATCACAGGCACTGTTACTGAGGAACGTCTAAAATCACACTGCACTCTTACCCCATCAGGTAGGAACAGGAGGAGGCCATTCAGCCCCTCGAGCCTGTTACACAGGAACAGGAGGAGGCCCCATTCAGCTCCCTCGAGCCTGTTACACAGGAACAGGAGGAGGCCCATTCAGCCCCCTCGAGCCTGTTACACAGGAACAGGAGGAGGCCCATTCAGCCCCTTGAGCCTGTTACACAGGAACAGGAGGAGGCCCATTCAGCCCCCTCGAGCCTGTTACACAGGAACAGGAGGAGGCCATTCAGCCCCCTCGAGCCTGTTACACAGGAACAGGAGGAGGCCCATTCAGCCCCCTCGAGCCTGTTACACAGGAACAGGAGGAGGCCATTCAGCCCCCTCGAGCCTGTTAAACAGGAACAGGAGGAGGCCCATTCAGCCCCCTCGAGCCTGTTACACAGGAACAGGAGGAGGCCCATTCAGCCCCCTCAAGCCTGTTACACAGGAACAGGAGGAGGCCCATTCAGCCCTTGACATTAAGGCAGCATTTGACCGAGTGTGGCATTAAGGAGCACGAGCAAAACTGGAGTCAATGGGAATCAGGGGGAAAACTCTCTGCTGGTTGGAGTCATACCCAGCACAAAGGAAGATGGTTGTGATGTTGGAGGTCAGTCATCTCAGCTCCAGGACATCACTGCAGGAGTTCCTCAGGGTAGTGTCCTCGGCCCAACCATCTTCAGCTGCTTCATCAATGACCTTCCTTCCATCATAAGGTCAGAAGTGGGGGTGTTCGCTGATGATTGCACAATGTTCAGCACCATTCGCGACTCCTTAGATACTGAAGCAGCCCATGTCCAAATGCAGCAATTGGACAATATCCAGGCTTGGGCTGACAAGTGGCAAGTAACATTCACGCCACACAAGTGTCAGGCAATGACCATCTCCAACAAGAGAGAATCCAACCATCGCCCCTTGACGTTCAATGGCATCACCATAAGGGAACCAGTGTGTGACCATGTAACCAGGGTGTACAGGTTTAACCAGGCTGTAATTGGGGAGGGTCTGGTCTGGCTCAGAGATTGATCAGTATTCAGTGCTTACCGCTTGTCCACCTGTTCAACAGGAATCCTCTTACGAGCTGCAATATCCTCAACCGTCTCACTGCCCTCCGAGATGATCCCCACACTGGCAGCAATTGCCTTGGCAGTGATGGGGTGGTCACCAGTAACCATGATCACCTACGTACACATCAACAGCAGTTAGCACGTGCAGAGGACAGTTCCTCAAAGGATTCTCCCTCCCTCAGATCTCCAAACATCCAATCAGATCACTGAACCCGCCCTCAGATCACTGACCCGCCCTCAAATCACCCACCCTCCCTCAGATCACCCACCCTCCCTCAGATCACCCACACTCCCTCAGATCACCCACCCTCCCTCAGATCGCCGAACCCTCCCTCAGATCGCCAAACATCCAATCAGATCACCAAAACCTCCCTCAGATCACCCACCCTCCCTCAGGTCATCCACCCTCCCTCAGATCGCCCGCCCTCCCTCAGATCGCCCGCCCTCCCTCAGGTCACCCATCCTCCCTCAGGTCACCCACCCTCCCTCAGATCACCCACCTTCCCTCAGATCACCCACCCTCCCTCAGATCACCCACCCTCCCTCAGATCACCGAAACCTCCCTCAGATCACCGAAACCTCCCTCAGCTCACCCACCCTCCCTCAGATCACCCACCCACCCTCAGATCACCCGCCCTCCCTCAATCACCCACCCTCCCTCAGATCACCCACCCTCCCTCAGGTCACCCATCCTCCCTCAGGTCACCCACCCTCCCTCAGATCACCCACCCTCCCTCAGATCACCGAACCCTCCCTCAGATCACCAAATCCTCCCTCAGATCACCCACCCTCCCTCAGATCACCCAGCCTCCCTCAGATCACCCACCCTCCCTCAGATCTCCCACCCATGCTCACTTCACTGATCCAGAACCCCTCGATTAGATTCCAGTCTGTAACTCACTCCTGGGTATCTGTTATTCTATTTATAAACCACCCCGAACCCCTCGGTTAGATTCCAGTCTGTAACTCACTCCCGGGTATCTGTTATTCTATATATAAACCACCCCGAACCCCTCGATTAGATTCCAGTCTGTAACTCACTCCCGGGTATCTGTTATTCTATGTATAAACCACCCCGAACCCCTCGATTAGATTCCAGTCTGTAACTCACTCCTGGGTATCTGTTATTCGATATATAAACCACCCCGAACCCCTCGATTAGATTCCAGTCTGTAACTCGCTCCCTGGTATCTGTTATTCTATATATAAACCACCCCGAACCCCTCGATTAGATTCCAGTCTGTAACTCACTCCCTGGTATCTGTTATTCTATATATAAACCCCCCCGAACCCCTCGATTAGATTCCAGTCTGTAACTCACTCCCGGGTACCTGTTATTCTATATATAAACCCCCCTGAACCCCTCGATTAGATTCCAGTCTGTAACTCGCTCCCGGGTATCTGTTATTCTATATATAAACCACCCCGAGCCCCTCGATTAGATTCCAGTCTGTAACTCGCTCCCGGGTATCTGTTATTCTATATATAAACCACCCTGAACCCCTCGATTAGATTCCAGTCTGTAACTCACTCCCGGGTATCTGTTATCCCATGCACGTATTCGCTATAAATCCCTGGATTGGATCCCGTGATCACTCCGCCATGCACCTACCCTGATCCCTGCGGTCCGACATTTAACCACAGCGTCTGGTACTGTCGCTCTGGGAGGGTCGATCATGGAAATGAGGCCATCAAAACACAGGCCGCTGGTGGGAAAATTCATGTCATCCGTGTCGAAAGCGAATCCTCGGGGAAATTCCTTCTCATTCAGGTAAATGTGACAGAATCCTGGGTAAGAGAGTCACTGGTTACTCGACGATTACGTCAACCCTTGCTTAGACGGCACTTGGAGCAACATCAACAGGTCTCGAGTAGAAGTACATCTCCCTAGGAAGGTTCCTGCTCCACTCCAGCTTCCTCCTACCCACCCCCCTCTCCATCTCACCCCATCCCCATATCCTTCTATTCCTTTCTCTCCCCCATGTGTTTATCCAGTTTCCCCCTTAAACACATCGACACGATTCACCTCCACCACTCCCTGTGGGAGAGAGTCCCACATTCTCTCCGCTCTCTGGGTAAAGAAGTTTCTCCTGAATTCCCCATTGGGGTTTATTAGTGATGATCTTATATCGATGGCCCCCCTAGTTCAGGTCTCAACCACATTGGCTCCTAGTCTGACAACACCTTGATTTTAAAATTCTCAGCCTTGTTTTCAAATCCCTCCCTATCTCTGTAACCAACTCCATCCCCTCCAATACCTCCCTATCTCTGTAACCAACACCATCCCCTCCAATACCTCCCTATCTCTGTAACCAACACCATCCCCTCCAATACCTCCCTATCTCTGTAACCTCCTCCAGCCCCTACAACCCTCCCTATCTCTGTAACCACCTCCAGCCCCTACAACCCTCCCTATCTCTGTAACCTCCTCCAGCCCCTACAACCCTCCCTATCTCTGTAACCACCTCCAGCCCCTACAACCCTCCCTATCTCTGTAACCTCCTCCAGCCCCTACACCCCTCCCTATCTCTGTAACCTCCTCCATCCCCTACAACCCTCCCTATCTCTGTAATCTCCTCCAGCCCCTACAACCCTCCCTATCTCTATAACCTCCTCCAGCCCCTACAACCCTCCGAGATCTCTGCGCTCCTCCAATTCCGGCCTCTTGACCATCCCCCGATTCCCATCGCTCCACCATTGGCGGCCGTGCCTTCAGCTGCCTGGGGGCCCTGAGCTCTGGAATTCCCTCCCTCAACCTTTCTCTCTCTCTCTCTCTCTCTCTCTCCCTCCTCCTTTCAGACATTCTTTAAACCTGACCTCTTTGTCCGAGCTTTTGGCCGCCTGCCCCTTTACATTTTTATGTGACTGGGGGTCAGATTTTGTCAGTCTGATCGACCCTCCTGTGCAGCGGATGTTTTACCCGGCTGAAGCTGCTATATAGATGCAGGTTGTAGTTGTATTTACCCAGCACCCTCTCTCCTAGTCCTCCGAGATCCATGTACGCAGTCTGAAACGCCTCCTTCCACTGCTCATCCAGCGGTAGCTCCTGCCCCTTGATCATGATGGTTGCACTGCGTTCGAGGATTCGTTCCGGGGCTCCCTTCATTACCATTAGATATCGCAGGTCCAGTGGGTCCTCCATTTCGTGGATCGACAGCTGCCAAAGTGACAAAGAATCACATCCAGTTACGGCGAGCACAGAACCAGGCCATTCGGCCCATCTGCTCCGTGCTGGTGTTCCTGCCCCCACACCAGCCTCTTCCCACCACCCACCCCCCTCTCCATCTCACCCCATCCCCATACCCTTCTATTCCTTTCTCCCCCTCATGTGTTTATCCAGCTTCCCCCTTTAAATACATCGACACGATTCACCTCGACCTCTCCCTGTGGGAGCGAGTCCCACATTCTCCCCACTCTCTGGGCAAAGACGTTTCTCCTGAATTCCCCATTGGGTTTTGGAGTCGGTCCTGCACAGTACCCAAGTCTGACCCCGTGCCTGACCTCACTGACCCTGGATCTGAACTCACTGACCTGGCATCTGACCCCATTTCTGAGCCCATCTGACCTCACATCCCATATCTGACCTCACTGACTCCAATCCTGAACTCCCTGATACCTGTCTGACCACCCTGACCCTGACTCTAACCTCACTGGTCCCTGTCCGACTTCACTGACCCTTTAGTCTGGCCTCGCTGGTTCCGTGTCTGACCTCACTGACCTTGTGTCTGACCCCATGTCAGACCTGCACTGACCCGCCTGACCTCCCCAACTCCAAGTC
>NW_027599123.1:30000-31147 GCF_964194155.1 Cetorhinus maximus | reverse complement strand
AGGGGGTTACAGAGATTGGGAGGGTTGTAGGGGCTGGAGGGGGTTACAGAGATAGGGAGGGTTGTAGGGGCTGGAGGGGGGGTGTCGGGGGAGGAGGTTACAGAGATAGGGAGGGGTGTAGGGGCTGGAGGAGGTTACAGAGATAGGGAGGGCTGTAGGGGCTGGAGGAGGTTACAGAGATAGGGAGGGGTGTAGGGGCTGGAGGAGGTTACAGAGATAGGGAGGGGTGTAGGGGCTGGAGGAGGATACAGAGATAGGGAGGTGTGTAGGGGCTGGAGGAGGTTACAGAGATAGGGAGTGTTGTAGGGGCTGGAGGAGGTTACAGAGATAGGGAGGGCTGTAGGGGCTGGAGGATGTTACAGAGATAGGGAGGGGTGTAGGGGCTGGAGGAGGTTACAGAGATAGGGAGGGTTGTAGGGGCTGGTGGAAGTTACAGAGATAGGGAGGGCGCAAAGTCCATGGAGGGATTTGGAATCGAGGGTGTGAATTTTCAAATGGAGGGGTGTCCGGATCGGGAGTGAGTGTGGGTGAGTGAGCACAGGGGGTGATGGGTGAATGGGACTCGGTGTGAGCTGGTGACAGAATGGGGTGGGGGGCAGTGTTTTGGATGAGCTGAAGTTTAAGGGAGCGCTGAAGATGGGAGGCCGGGCGAGAGGGCGTTGGGACAACACCGAGGCTGATGGACACGGACAGGTTTCTAACTGGTCAGAAAGCAGGAGAACCGGGATTACAGACGCGACAGTGCCCGAACTGAGGTCAAACAGTAAGGACTACATCCGCGAAAGAGGAGAGAGAGAGAGACAGAGAGGGAGAGAGGGGGAGGGAGAGAGAGAGAGACAGAGAGGGAGAGAGACAGAGAGGGAGAGAGAGAGAGGGAGGAAGAGAGAGACAGAGAGGGAGAGAGGGAGGGGGAGAGAGGGGGAGAGAGGGAGAGGGAGACAGAGAAGGAGAGAGGGAGGGGGAGAGAGGGAGAGGGAGGGAGAAGAGAGAGACAGAGAGGGAGAGAGGGAGGGGGAGAGAGGGGGAGAGAGGGAGAGGGAGGGAGAGAGAGGGAGGGAGGGAGCAAGGGAGAGAGAGAGAGAGAGAGGGAGGGAGAGAGGGAGAGAGAGAGAGAGGGAGGGAGAGAGGGAGAGAGAGAAACAGAGAG
>NW_027599123.1:0-22500 GCF_964194155.1 Cetorhinus maximus | reverse complement strand
CACCCCTCCCTATCTCTGTAACCTTCTACAACCCCTACAACCCTCCCTATCTCTGTCACCTCCTACAACCCTCCGTGATCTCTGTGCTCCTCCAATTCCGGCCTCTCGAGCATCCCCCGATTCCCATCGCTCCGCCATTGGCGGCCGTGCCTTCAGCTGCCTGGGGGGCCCTGAGCTCTGGAATTCCCTCCCTCTCGGTCATCTGCCCCTAAATATCTCCACATGTGGCTCAGGGTAGATTCTGTCTGACTTACTCTCCCGTGAATCGCCCTGGGGGAATGTTTCCCTGCGGTTAAGTCGCTATATAAATGCAGGGGGGGTTTTATGTTTGGCATCCTCACCCTGCCTCCTTCCCTCTTTCGGGATGTGGCGTTGAACATGGGAGCCCTCATCTGCCCTCTCAGGTGGACATCAGAGACCCCACAGCCACAGTTGGAAGAAGAGCAGAGAGAGGGTTTGCCTCGGGGTGGGTGGTTGGGGGCGGAGGGTGGGGCGGGAGGGGTGGGGAGAGGGAGGAGGGTAAGCGGGGGTTTCCTCCCCCGTCCCCTGGGGGCCAATAGTCATCCCTCAACCAACGGTGGCTGAGAATCATCGCGATGTGGGATCTTGCTGCGCGCAAACTGCAGCGACCTCACCTCAAGGGGAAGCTCCGTGGGGGTGGGGGGGGCGGGGAGGGTGGGGGAGGCGTTAGGCTTTGGGACGTCCTGAGGTAGGGACAGGTGCCACAGGAGCGCAGAGGTGCGTCTCTCTCTCTCTCTCCCCCCCGTGACCCGGCAAGTTTACCTCCTCGGTCTCCCCTCCCTCAGAAGCCGTTCCTCGCCTCCGCTTCCGGCCCCCTGTTCCAGGCCGTCACCGCCCTCCCCCCCTTCCGCTAAAAACCAAGCTCTTCCTCACGTCCTCTCCCCACCCCCCTCCCCCAGTCCTCGTTCGATCAGCCAATGGGAACAACTTTCCTTCGTCCACCTCATCCAAGCCTGTCCTGATCTTGTCCACCTCGGTCCAACCTCCCCCTCAATCTCCCTTCACTCCGAGGAGCTCCCGGCTTCTCAAACCCAACCTCGTCGCTCAAAAAAATCCCCCTCGCCCCTGGACCCCGCCCTGATAAATCTCCCCCCACCCCACTCTCGAGGGACCCTCATGTCCTTCCTAAAGTTTGGCGGCCACCACAGGCCTCAGTGCTCCACTTGGGGCCTAACCAGAGCCTAATAAAGGCCCAGCCTTAACTTCCCTGCGCCTGTCCTCCATACCTCCATTTATGAAGCCTCGATAATGGGGAGGTGATGGCCTAGTGGTATTGTCACTGGACTAGTAACCCCAGAGACCCAGGTTCGAATCCTGCCAGTAAAATCCAATAAGAACCTAAAGTTAAAAGCCTGATGGTGACCATGAGGGTCGTTGTTAGGGGGAAATAAAGCGATACAGTCAGAACTTATTGAAGGGAATGGATACTTAAAATATCCAAGCCTGCAATTGCGTTAACAGTTAAAGGGGGCCAGGCTGGACAGTGAGGAACCTGAACCTTGCACATTCTCAGGGCTTGTGGTGATCAACAAGGCCATCCTGGATGAAGAATAATGCAAATATGATAGGTTGGGTGTACTGGGAGTCAGACCAGAGCCTTGGATTGAAAAACAACCAAGATTGAGCCAGTTTATAGTAGATAACGGAAGAACAGATGGTCATAGTGGAGATAGGAGGGAAGGTCTCTGTCAGGGTGAAGGTGGGGACAGATGACGTTTGTACTTCTGTTACCAGAGACTTGTCTGTTTAATGTAAACCTATATGTTGACGAGATCGGAATTTGGAAACTGTTCTTGTACGTGACCAATAATGTATAAATAGGGTGAACACTTGGAGTTTAGCAGAGAGCTGTATTGAGATGGTTCTCTCCTCGCAATTGTTCCAATAAATGATGGTGACCTGTACCTGAGACTCCTGCGGTCCGTCCGTCAAAGTGACCACTACAGTCGTAAAAATCTACCCTGGTTCACTGACACCTCTCCAGGGAAGGAAATCGCTCTACGTTCCTTCACTGTCGCTGGGTCAAGATCCTGGAACTCCCTCCCTAACAGCGCCGCGGGTGTACCTACACCACACGGGGTGGGGGTGGGTTCAGGAAGGCAGCTCACCACCACCTCCTCGAGGGTTAATTAAGGACGGGGAATAAACGCTGGGCCCGGCCAACATCCCTTGAATGAATAACAAGGAATGATAGGTCCTGTCGTCTTCAAAGATCGATACGCATGAACCCCCCACCAGGTCCCTCAATCTCTACACGCCCTCTTTAAGTCTGTGTTGCCTCGCTCCCCCCCTCTAAAGCCCCTCGGTTGAAATGCATCGCCTCCTGTCTCTCTGTGTTGAATTCCAGGCAGGGTATACTCACTGGAGCCAGAAGGAGATGAGGGATACGCTGACCACCAGTAGGTCCAACAAGTTGAAGGCGTTTCGGCAGAAGGACCCGGTGTGTAGGAACGCTCCGAACGTTGCCATCTACAAAGCAGGGAGGAGAAAGGAGGTGGGAGATGCGGAGAGTTTTACAGCATGGAGGGACTGGCCCCTCTGCTCCGCGCCGGTGTTTCTGCTACCCACCCCGCAACAGACTCCTCCCAACCCCTTACTTCATCCCCCCTCCGCCCGACTCTGCCCACCCCCCCCTGCATCATTCTATTCCTTTCTCCCTCATCCAACATTCCCCCCACCCTCACTACCCCTGCCTCAAATGCCCCGACGCTACTGGCCTCCTGGTTCAGTGAGCGTCAGTCCCCACCTCGGTCATTGACGCTTTAATCACGGGGGGCATTATTCATCTTCGAGGACCAGGGACATTCGGGAAGAATTTGTGTTTTTTCTAAAAAAAAAGACACTGTCCCTTAAAGGGTTAATGCGACGACTCAAGTTGCCGCTGTTCCCGGTAAAGACAGCGTTTTACAAGAAAAGGTAATTAAGCAGTTTTAAAGGGGATGAAAATCTCTTGACCTCCCCGCCGGACTGTTTACAAAAAGGGTCACGCGCTGGTTTACAGCTTTGAGAAATAACCGTTCCTGGAAAACGGTGGTGAAAAAGCTGGTCGGCTGGTTTCTCCTTGGGGGAGATGAATGAAGGACCAACTGCTTGAGAAAAGAGGACAGCAGCTCCATGCAGCCCAGGGCCAGTCCGCAGCCGGATGTGAATATGCTCCTGAGTCACTCCGCATTCTGCAGTTGAGCATCTGCAAGTTTTCCTCGAGTCCGCCTGAAAAGTGGTGCCAGGGTCATCGATTGTTCCTCAGACCAGCGCCGAGAGATCGACTGTCTAACCCGGACACCGTCTCAAGGACTCCGCCATCTATCCTTTTCCCCTGTGTACGCGCGTGTGTGAGAGAGAGTATGAGAGATTGTGTGTGAGTGTGTGTGTGTGTGTGTTCGTGTGCACAAGTGTGTGTGTGAGAGTGTGTATGAGTATGTGTATGAGTATGTGCGCAAGTGAGTGAGTATGTGTGCATGTGTGTGCAAGTGTGGGAGTGTGTACACAAGTGTGTGTGCGTGTGTGTGTGTGTGTGAGTATGTGTGTGTGTGTGAGAGTGTGTGCATGAGAGTGAGTGTGTGTGAGTGAGTGTGTGTGTGAGAGAGTGTGTGTGTGTGCGTGTGCAAAAATCTGTGCGTGAGAGTATATCTGTGTGTGTGTGTATATGTGAGTGTGTGTATGTGTGCACAAGTGTGTGTGAGTATGTGTGTGTGTGAGCATGTGAGTGTGTGAGTGTGCGTCTGTGTGTGTGAGTGAGAGTGTGTGTGAGTGAGGGTGTGTGTGTGTGAGAGTGTGCCTGTGTGTGAGCGTGTATCTGTGTGTGTGAGAGTGTGTGTGAGTGAGAGTGTGTGTGAGTGTGCGCGTGTGAGTGAGAGTGTGTGTGTGTGTGTGTGTGTGTGTGCAAACGTGTGTGTGTGAGTGAGAGTGTGTGTGTGCATGTGCAAAAGTGTGTGTGTGTGAGAGTGAGTGAGTGTGTGTGTGTGTGTGAGAGTGTGTGTGTGAGTGTGTGTGTGTGTGATTGTGTGAGTGTGTGTGTGAAAGTGTGTGTGTGTGTGAGAGAGAGTGTGTGTGTGTGTGTGTGTGTGTGTGTGAGAGAGAGAGTGTGTGTGTGTGTGTGTGTGTGAGTGAGAGTGTGATTGTGTGAGTGTGTATGTGTGATTGTGTGAGAGTGTGTGTGAGTGTGTGTGTGTGTGTGTGAGTGTGTGTGTGAGTGTGTGTGTGAGTGTGAGTGTGAGTGTGTGTGTGTGTGAGTGTGTGTGTGTGTGAGTGTGTGTGTGAGTGTGAGAGTGTGAGTGTGTGTGAGAGTGTGAGTGTGTGTGTGTGTGTGTGTGTGTGAGTGTGTGTGTGAGTGTGAGTGTGAGTGTGAGTCTGTGTGTGTGTGAGTGTGTGTGTGTGTGTGTGTGTGTGTGAGTGTGCGTGTGAGTGTGTGTGTGAGTGTGTGTGTGATTGTGTGTGTGTGTGTGAGTGTGAGAGTGTGAGTGTGAGTGTGTGTGTGTGTGTGAGTGTGTGTGTGTGTGTGTGTGTGTGTGAGTGTGAGAGTGTGACTGTGAGTGTGTGTGTGAGTGTGAGTGTGTGTGTGAGTGTGAGTGTGCGCGCGTTAGGGTATTTAGAAACAGTAATTCTCACACTTTCCTATTTCACACTGTATGTTAATGAGCTTTGTCTTTCTCCTTGACGAGTCTGGTTTTATAATAAACTAATAATGTTGTTGTTCCTTGAGGAAACCTGGGTATTGAGCGGTCACTCCGAGATCCATGGGTAATGGACAGATTCAGCCGTGTCGTTCGCTGGAGAAATCACTGAAATGTAGGTAGTGACCCACGGAGCAGTGGGACTAGAGACAGACAGCGCACTCCCCCCAGCTCGACACAAACACCATCCCTCTCATCCCTGAGGCAGAAGGCTGTGGGTTCCAGACCCCACTCAGAAAGGCCCGAGAACAAAACTCCAGGCTGACGCTCCCAGTGCAGTACTCAGAGAGAGAGAGAGAGAGAGAGTGGGAGGGAGGGAGTGAGTGTGTGAGAGAGAGAGAGAGAGAGTGTGAGTGTGTGAGAGAGAGAGCAAGAGAGTGGGAGGGAGGGAGGGAGAGTGCGTAAGAGAGAGCAAGAGAGAGAGAGTGAGTGAATGTGTGAGAGAGAGAGAGCGAGAGAGTGGGAGGGAGGGAGGGAGAGTGCGTAAGAGAGAGCAAGAGAGAGAGAGTAAGTGAATGTGTGAGAGAGCGAGAGCAAGAGAGTGGGAGGGAGGGAGAGTGCGTAAGAGAGAGAGAGAGTGAGAGTGTGAGAGAGAAAGAGAATGAAAGAGAGTGTGAGTGAGAGAGAGAGAAAGAGGGAGTGAGAAAGAGAGAGAGAGAGAGAGAGCGAGAGAGAAAACGAGAGAGAGAGCCAGAGAGAGCGAGTGAGTGAGAAAGAGAGAGGGAGAGAGAGCGAAACGGAGAGGGAGAGAGAGGGAACGAGTGAGTGAGTGAGAGAGAGAGAGAAAGAGGGAGAGTGAGAGAAAGAGAAAGAGGGAGAGTGAGAGAGAGAAAGAGGGAGAGTGAGCGAGAGAGAGAGTGAGCGAGAGAGAGAGTGAGAGAGGGGGAGGGAGAGAGAGCGAAAGGGGAGGAGAGAGAGGGAAAGAGTGAGTGAGAGAGAGAGAGTGAGAATGAGAGTGAGTGAGTGAGAAAGTGAGAGAGAGAGTGAAAGAGAGAGACAGTGAGAGAGAGCAATAGAGAGGGAGAGAGAGAGAAGTCAGAGTCAAGACAGGAGGTCCGTCAGCAGCTTCCTCTCCCAGGCACCCTGCCCAACCTCGAGGGGCCAATCCCTCGAAACCCGCTCCGCTGGGCGAGGCGTGTCGTCCGTACGCCCGACACCGGGACTCCCGAATCCGCCGCTCCCGCTCGGAGCTCGAAACCCGGCAGGGAGACTCCCACCAGGAGGGCCACGGGAACCCTCCTGGGGTCCCCTCAAAGCATCCGCGAAGAGGTCAAGCATCCCGGCGGGCTCGCCGGAGACCCCCCCCCCCCCCCACTCCGAAACGGACAGGTTTCACCCGGGAAGGGGGTCGCGAGCGGGACGAGAGATTGGAGCCGGGAATGTCGTGCCGAGGATTCGTGGGGTGGGGGGGTGGGGGGGTGCAGGGGGGAGCGTGCAGCCCCACCCCCACCCCCCCAACCCTCCAAACCCCCCCGGGCATCAGCCGAACCCTTCAAGCACATGCTCGTGTGGCACAGTCTGCACGCGTCCACCTATCGGGCCTACCAGCTATGTCAGAACCCGGCGTGAACGTGGGCCCATCCCTGTGGGAGCGCCCGACACGGAGACTTCAGGGGGAGACGGACTAAAGGAGAGGACCTCCTGTCCAATCCAGGGGCAGGTACACGTCGATGGGGAGGTCACGCGATTCAGGGAGGGAGAGAGAGAGAGGGTGGCGAGTGCGCGCGGAGGGCCGCAGACATCATGGCGGGAGGGGGGGGAGGTACCTTAAATAAGATCTCCACCGTGAAAATTGAGGTGAACGCATAGTCGAAATAGCCCAGGATCTGGAAGACAGCAACGAAAAAAAGAACCACAAGGGGGTGAGTTGGAGGAAGCAGCAATTGTCACCCGCCACTCGCCGCTGACGGTATAACTCAGATCTGAAAAAATGCACTCTCTGCGATCCCTTAGTATCCTATCTGCAAACGGGGCCTCCGAGGGGGAGATTCTCTCTGTATAAAAGGGGTCTCCAATGGGGAGACTCTCTCTATAAAAGGGGTCTCCGATGGGGAGACTCTCTCTATAAAAGGGGTCTCTGATGGGGAAGCTCTCTCTATAAAAGGGGTCTCTGATGGGGAAGCTCTCTCTATCAAAGGGGTCTCCGATGGGGAGACTCTCTCTATAAAAGGGGTCTCTGATGGGGAGACTCTCTCTATAAAAGGGGTCTCCGATGGGGAGACTCTCTCTATAAAAGGGGTCTCTGAGGGGGAGAGTGTCTCTATAAAAGGGGTCTCCGATGGGGAGACTCTCTCTATAAAAGGGGTCTCCGATGGGGAGACTCTCTCTATAAAAGGGGTCCCTGATGGGGAGACTCTCTCTATAAAAGGGGTCTCTGAGGGGAAGTCTCTCTCTGTAAAAGGGGTCTCTGAGGGGGAGACTCTCTCTATAAAAGGGGTCTCTGAGGGGGAGACTCTCCTATAAAAGGGGTCTCTGATGGGGAGACTCTCTCTATAAAAGGGGTCTCCGATGGGGAGACTCTCTCTATCAAAGGGGTCTCCGATGGGGAGACTCTCTCTATAAAAGGGGTCTCCGATGGGGAGACTCTCTCTATCAAAGGGGTCTCCGATGGGGAGACTCTCTCTATAAAAGGGGTCTCTGAGGGGAAGTCTCTCTCTGTAAAAGGGGTCTCTGAGGGGAAGTCTCTCTCTATAAAAGGGGTCTCTGAGGGGGAGACTCTCTCTATAAAAGGGGTCTCTGATGGGGAGACTCTCTCTATAAAAGGGGTCTCTGAGGGGGAGACTCTCTCTATAAAAGGGGTCTCTGAGGGGGAGACTCTCCCTATAAAAGGGGTCTCTGATGGGGAGACTCTCTCTATAAAAGGGGTCTCTGAGGGGGGAGACTCTCTCTATCAAAGGGGTCCCTGATGGGGAGACTCTCTCTATAAAAGGGGTCTCCGATGGGGAGACTGTCTCTCTATAAAAGGGGTCTCCGATGGGGAGACTCTCTCTATAAAAGGGGTCTCCGATGGGGAGACTCTCTCTATAAAAGGGGTCTCTGATGGGGAGACTCTATAAAAGGGGTCTTCGATGGGGAGACTCTCTCTATAAAAGGGGTCTCCGATGGGGAGACTCTCTCTATAAAAGGGGTCTCTGATGGGGAGACTCTCTCTATAAAAGGGGTCTCCGATGGGGAGACTCTCTCTATAAAAGGGGTCTCTGATGGGGAGACTCTCTCTATAAAAGGGGTCTCCGATGGGGAGACTCTCTCTATAAAAGGGGTCTCTGATGGGGAGACTCTCTCTATAAAAGGTGTCTCCGATGGGGAGACTCTCTCTCTATAAAAGGGGTCTCCGATGGGGAGACTCTCTTTATAAAAGGGGGTCTCCGATGGGGAGAGCCCCCTGTGTAAGATCTGTTGGAGGGTTCAGACCCTTCACCGCCCTCCCTACCGCGCCCTCCCTCCACTCCGGACTCCCCGATTGTGGACTCACGATGTTTCGGAAGGAATGGGCCCGGATTGGATCTTCAGCTGCCAGTGAGATGCTGCTGAGGATGATGAAGACCAGGATGAGGTTGGTGAAGATGTGGTGGTGGATGAGATGGTGACATCCCACTCGAATCCTGGAGGAGAAACAGGGTCTGTTAGCTCTGCGGCGGCCCTTTAAAAGCAGCAGCGCCAAAGAATTCGCCCATCGACGCTGGCAACGCTCCCCCGGCACACGTGGAACGTAGGTTGAATTACACCTAGCCCACAGCCAGGAAACAGGCCATTCGGCCCCTCTGCTCCGTGCCAATGCTTCCGCCCCACACCAGCATCCCCCCACCCCACCTGCTTCATCTCCCCTCTACCCACTATCCTTCTATTCCTTTCTCCCTCATGTGTTTATCCAGCTTATGTTCGTACGAATTAGGAACAGGAAGAGGCCATTCAGCCCCTCGAGCTCTGCTCCCCCGTTCGATAAGATCGTGGCTGATCTGATTGTGGCCTCAACTCCACATTCCTGTCCATTTCCCCCCTCATAACCCTCGACTCCCCCCTCGTCGATCAGAAATCTGTCTCACTCGGCCTTGATTATATTCAGCGACCTGTCCCCCGGGGGGGAGAGAATTCCACAGACTGACCACCCTCTGAGAGAAGAAATTCCTCCTCGTCTCCGCCTTCAATGGGAGACCCCTCATTCTGAAACTGTGCCCCCCTCCTCCCCTCGTTCTAGATTCCCCCACCCACGAGGGGAGGGGGAAACATCCCCTCAGCATCCACCCTGTCAAACCCCCTCCCTCAGAATTATGTGTGGACAAGACCAGGACTAGGAAGCCATCAATATAAGACAGTCCCTAATAAATCCGATCGAGGCGGGAGGAATTCAGGAGAAACATCTTTACCCAGAGAGCGGGGAGAATGTGGAACTCACTCCCACAGGGAGGGGGTGGAGGTGAATCGTGTCGATGAGGGGAAGCTGGATAAACACTTGAGAGAGAAAGGGATTCAAATATAGGAACAGGAGGAGGCCCATTCAGCCCCTCCTCTCGAGCCTGTTACACAGGGACAGGAGGAGGTCCATTCAGCCCCTCTCGAGCCTGTTACACAGGGACAGGAGGAGGTCCATTCAGCCCCTCTCGAGCCTGTTACACAGGGACAGGAGGAGGTCCATTCAGCCCCTCTCGAGCCTGTTACACAGGAACAGGAGGAGGCCATTCAGCCCCCTCTGGAGCCTGTTCCTCCAGTCAATCAGATCTTAACTCCACCCACCCGCCTCGGTTCCGTGACCCTTCAATCCAACAACAACCTACCCAATCTCAGCTTGGAGCTTTCCAACTGAGCCCATTGCCGGAGACGCCCACATCCCCCATCTCCTGGCACAGTCGTTGTACCCCCCCCACCCCACCCTCCCCGCACTCCCAGCCTTGTACACCTCGGGGTGGCGGGGGTTGGGGGAGGGGGGCGGGTGTTGGGTGGGTCACGAGTTCCAGCTTCCCCCCATCCCCCCCGTCGTGCCCCACCCCACCCCACGTCACGCCACGCCCCTGCCGATCGCGGCGCACACCCCGACGGCCCATGTCCCGAGGGGAGCCCTTGCCACTCACGGGTTGGTGGAGCTGAGCAGGAAGAAGGCACTGCCCTCTGGGATCGGCACGATCTTCTCCTTGGGCGGGGCGAAGTTCGACAGCTCCTCCACCGTGGAGCCCACCAGGCTCTCGGCGCGACCCCCCTCATCGTCGTCCCCTCCTCCGCCTGCCCCAGAGAACAAAGACTTGGGTCAGAGAGTGACAAACATCGGCGAGGGCTATTCCCGAGTCTGTGGTGGGGGAGGCGGGGGGGTTTGGGCAGGGGAAGGTGGCAGTTTCTAAGTGCCCAGGAACCACCACCTCCAGAGCTGCACCACCCAACGCTTTAAAATGTCTGCTCCACGCTTCAGCTCGCAGCCTAGCTTCTCAGTGCCCGTCTCCTTTGCTCGGAGTCAACGCCCAGGGCCTAACCAATCGAGGACCGTGAGCATAGGTGAATTACCAGTCGGACGCGGAACAATCGAGCACCCCGCTCCCTCCCCTGCCTATTTGGAAGTAAATGTCGCCTCGTGGTCACCGTCCTCCGGGTATTCCGGTCCACTCGCGATCCACTTTGCGTGGTCATTCAGCGGAGAGGTGTTGGGGACAGTGGTTTGAACCTGCCCCACGCCAGATGGACGCGATACAGGCTTGTAAACCATCAGGGGGAGGTCAAACCAGGCCAGGGGTCTTTACTCTGGAAAAGAGGAGGCTGAGGGGGTGGGGGGGTGACCCGATCGAGCTCTTTAAAATGGCGGAGGGGGTTTCGATAGGGTCGACGTAGAGAAGATGTTTCCACTTGTGGGGGACGGGGGTAGAGACCAGAACTAGTGGGGGGGCCATCAATATAAGACAGTCCCTAATAAATCCGATCGGGGCGGGGGGAGGAATTCAGGAGAAACGTCTTTACCCGGAGAGCGGGGAGAATGTGGAACTCGCTCCCACAGGGAGGGGGTGGGGGGTGGGGTCGAGGCAAAAATTGCGCAGATCCGGCCACTCCTCACCGCCCACCACCACCATCGACTCCTCCCGGCCTTCCACCCCATTGGCACGCTCCGCCCGGGAGGCCCAGGGAAGAAAGGGGCCTGCATTTGTATAGCCGCCTTTCACCTCCCTCGGGACACCCCGAAGCGCTTCGCAGCCACTGCCTCGCGACTGTAGTGGCCGTCGTGGGGCTGCGCACAGCAAGATCCCAAAAAAACAGCAGTCCGACGATGGGCACAGCAAGATCCCACAAACAGCAATATTATGTACATATATATAACTGTGCACAGCAAGATCCCACAAACAGCAATATTATGTACATATATATAACATACACATATATATATATATATATATCAATGTGTAGATATACATAGCTCATTGAAGATGGTGGGGCATGTTGAGAGAGCAGTTGATAAGGCTTATAGTACCTTAGGATTTATTAATAGGGGCATTGAGTACAAGAGTAAGGAGGTCATGTTGAACTTGTATAAGACACGAGTTGGCCCTCATCTGGAATACAACGTCCTGTTCTGGGCGCCATACTTGAGGGAGGATGTGAAGGATTCGGAGAGAGCACAGAGGAGATTCACAAGGATGATCCCTGGAATCAAGAACTGTAGCTACGAGGATAGATGGGAGAGGTTGGGACTCTTACCCTTGGAGGAAAGGTGGCTGAGAGGGGACTTGATGGAGGTATTCAAGATCCTGAGGGGTATGGACAGGGTAAAGAGGGAGAAACTGTTCCCACTCAAGAGGACATCCAAGAACTCGAGGGCACAGGTTCAATATAATTGGCTAAAAGGAGTAAAAGTGAAGTGAGGGGAAAGGTTTTCACCCAGAGGGTGCGTCGGAGTCTGGAACGAGCTCCCCGAGAGGGTGGTGGGGGGAGACAGGTTCGATCGAGGTATCCAAAAAGGAATTGGACAGCCCACCTGAAAAGGGAGAGGGTGCCAGGTGACGGGGGTAAGGGGCTGGGGAGTGGGAACGCTCTATCAGGGGGCCGGTGCAGGCTCGATGGGCCGAATGGCCTCCTTCTGCACTGTGAAGATTTTGTGATTCTGTGATAATGTCCCAGTTCGTCTGTCTTGAGTGTTGTTGGTTGAGGGATAAACACTGAGCCCCACGACAGAAGAATGCCCACTCCAGTTATTCCACCAATCGCAGCCATAGGCAGACGGGGGGCCTCGGGTTTAATGTCTCAAAGAGTGGACCTCTGACAGTGCGGCACTCCCTCAGCGCTGACCCTCCCACAGTGCGGCGCTCCCTCAGCACTGACCCTCCGACAGTGCGGCGCTCCCTCAGCACTGACCCTCCGACAGTGCGGCGCTCCCTCAGCACCGACCCTCCGACAGTGCGGCGCTCCCTCAGCACTGACCCTCCGACAGTGCGGCGCTCCCTCAGCACTGACCCTCCGACAGTGCGGCGCTCCCTCAGCACTGACCCTCCGACAGTGCGGCACTCCCTCAGCGCTGACCCTCCCACAGTGCGGCGCTCCCTCAGCACTGACCCTCCGACAGTGCGGCGCTCCCTCAGCACTGACCCTCCGACAGTGCGGCGCTCCCTCAGCACTGACCCTCCGACAGTGCGGCGCTCCCTCAGCACCGACCCTCCGACAATGCAGCGCTCCCTCAGCACTGACCCTCCCACAGTGCGGCGCTCCCTCAGCACTGACCCTCCCACAGTGCGGCACTCCCTCAGCACTGACCCTCCCACAGTGCGGCGCTCCCTCAGCACTGACCCTCCCACAGTGCGGCGCTCCCTCAGTACTGACCCTCCAACAGTGCGGCGCTCCCTCAGCACTGACCCTCCCACAGTGCGGCGCTCCCTCAGCACTGACAATCCGACAGTGCGGCGCTCCCTCAGCACTGACCCTCCGACAGTGCGGCGCTCCCTCAGCACTGACCCTCCGACAGTGCGGCGCTCCCTCAGCACCGACCCTCCGACAGTGCGGCGCTCCCTCAGCACTGACCCTCCGACAGTGCGGCGCTCCCTCAGCACTGACCCTCCGACAGTGCGGCGCTCCCTCAGCACCGACCCTCCGACAATGTGGCGCTCCCTCAGCACTGACCCTCCCACAGTGCGGCGCTCCCTCAGCACTGACCCTCCCACAGTGCGGCACTCCCTCAGCACTGACCCTCCCACAGTGCGGCGCTCCCTCAGCACTGACCCTCCGACAGTGCGGCGCTCCCTCAGCACTGACCCACTGACTGGGCGGGGGGTGTGGGGCCTGGATGATGGGGGTTGAGGCTCTGATGTGGGGCCTCAAACCCAGGAGCTCTGCCTCTGCAGGGGATCGGGACACATTCCTTGGCGGAATTCCTAACGTGACGAGACAGAAAGCCGGCCGGAGGGGGGTCAGTGCCACAAGGGGATGGCAGAGTCCCATCACCTCCACTGCATATACTCGGGTCGAATTGGACCTCTTACCTCCTGTGTCACTCAAGTCTTCCTCCTGCCCATAATCTTCACCCTGTCCCTTGGGAGGAAAAGCAATGCATGTGATCAAAGATACCGTTCGGCTTTCTGTCCAGTGTCCGGCGATGAAAAGCTCGGAGAGTGTGGGAAAAGGTACCGGGATAACAGACCCAGGAACAGCAGCTCGGAGACTCTGAGGAGCTGGGAAGTCATCGATTGGATCAGAGACACATGGGGAACTGCGGGGTGACGGGTACGCGAAGCAGAAAAGGGGGCAAAGCTGATGAATAGGGGTCATCGAAAAGCAAACCAAACACTGGGAAGCATTTGGAGACAGATAGAATTAAGCAGCATAGTTAAACATGTAGCTAACCTTGGTTAGACCACGCCCGGAATACCGTGCACAGTTCCGGTCTCCGCACCCCACTCGGAATATTGTGCACAGTTCCGGGTTGTAGGGGGCTGGAGGAGGTTACAGAGATAGGGAGGGGTGTGGGGGCTGGAGGAGGTTACAGAGATAGGGAGGGTTGTAGGGGCTGGAGGAGGTTACAGAGATAGGGAGGGGTGTAGGGGCTGGAGGAGGTTACAGAGATAGGGAAGGGTGTAGGGGCTGGAGGAGGTTACAGAGATAGGGAGGGTTGTAGGGGCTGGAGGAGGTTACAGAGATAGGGAGCGTTGTAGGGGCTGGAGGAGGTTACAGAGATAGGGAGGGTTGTAGGGACTGGAGGAGGTTACAGAGATAGGGAGGGTTGTAGGGACTGGAGGAGGTTACAGAGATAGGGAAGGGTGTAGGGGCTGGAGGAGGTTACAGAGATAGGGAGGGTTGTAGGGGCTGGAGGAGGTTACAGAGATAGGGAGCGTTGTAGGGGCTGGAGGAGGTTACAGAGATAGGGAGGGTTGTAGGGGCTGGAGGAGGTTACAACGATAGGGAGGGCCGTAGGGGCTGGAGGAGGTTACAGAGATAGGGAGGGTTGTAGGTGCTGGAGGTGATTACAGAGATAGGGAGGGTTGTAGGGGCTGGAGGAGGTTACAGAGATAGGGAGGGTTATAGGGGCTGGTGGTGGTTACAGAGATAGGGAGGGGTGTAGGGGCTGGAGGAGGTTACAGGGATAGGGAGGGTTGTAGGGGGCTGGAGGAGGTTACAGAGATAGGGAGGGTTGTAGGGGCTGGAGGAGGTTACAGAGATAGGGAGGGGTGTAGGGGGCTGGAGGAGGTTACAGAGATAGGGAGGGGTGTAGGGGGCTGGAGGTGGTTGGACAGATCAGGAAGGGGGTTAGACTAGGGAGGGATGTGAAAGCAGGGAGGGTGATTTATAAATGGAGGTGTGTCTGGCCCTGGGGGCCAGTGTGGGTGAGCGGGTGTGATGGGCGAATGGGTCTCAGTGCGACTCGGGAGACGGGGAAGCGATGGTCGGGCTGAGCTGTCCGACACTCTTACCTTCGTGTGGTTCTGATCTTTCGCCAGCTCGCCGCTGCTCACGTCCGCACTGTGAAGGAGAGAGGAGCGTCAGGCTCTGGAATGTTCCGGGCCAGGCCGAGTCCGCAGGTTTAGGATGAGAAGGGTGTAGGCCTCAGGCTTTGGCAGGTCCAAACCGCTCTGGGCCCCGCCTTGCCCTCTGACCCCAGGGGAGACACGGCAAGTTCCTCAGGCACCTGGGCCAGGGGGCAATCATCGGGAGTGAGGAGGGGGGGGTGGGGACAGTATGGCAGGGGTGTTAGACGGGTTGGGGGGTGCGGTACTGCAGGCCGACCCGATCGTCTCGGGTGTCACCACAGGGCCTGGTGTTGGCCACGACCGACATCCAGGCTCTCTCGCCCTCCGCCGCGGGGAGAGAAGCCTCGACCCACGTCTGCACAGCTCGAGGGCCGGCCTCGGGCTGTTTGACTGGGGTTGGCCTCGCGCAGGCCTGCTTCGGAACCCCCCAAGGCCGCGCGGCGTTGCCGGGGAGAGGCCGGGGGTGAGGAGCTGCACGGAGATGGGGTTCAGGATCACTCCGCTCCCTCGGCAGGCCAGCCTAGGGGTCACCCTCCCCGCCCGCCACTGCCCCACTGCCGTGGCCCTGCTGGCACTTCCACCCATCGAGGCTGCACAAAATCTCATACATCACCTCCCCTTGCCGTCCTTCTTGCCCTTCTTGGCATCCCCACTGTCGGCGTCAGCCAGGTTGTCCACCGCGATGGCCAAGAACACATTCAGCAGGATATCTGGGTCAGAATGACTCAGGGAAAAGCAACCCGGGACAATACTGCTTCAGGCAACGACAGCACGGGGTTGATACAGAGTAAAGCTCCCTCTACACTGTCCCCATCAAACACTCCCAGGACAGGTACAGAACGGGGTTAGATACAGAGTAAAGCTCCCTCTACACCGTCCCCATTAAACACTCCCACGACAGGTACAGCACGGGGTTAGATACAGAGTAAAGCTCCCTCTACACCGTCCCCATCCAACACTCCCAGGACAGGTACAGTACGGGGTTAGATACAGAGTAAAGCTCCCTCTACACTGTCCCCATCAAACGCTCCCAGGACAGGTACAGCACGGGGTTAGATACAGAGTAAAGCTCCCTCTACACCGTCCCCATCAAACACTCCCAGGACAGGTACAGCACGGGGTTAGATACAGAGTAAAGCTCCCTCTACACTGTCCCCATCAAACACTCCCAGGACAGGTACAGCACGGAGTTAGATACAGAGTAAATCTCCCTCTACACTGTCCCCATCAAACACTCCCAGGACAGGTACAGCACGGGGTTAGATACAGAGTAAAGCTCCCTCTACACTGTCCCCATCAAACACTCCCAGGACAGGTACAGCACGGGGTTAGATACAGAGTAAAGCTACCTCTTCACTTTCCCCATCAAACACTCCCAGGACAGGTACAGCACGGGGTTAGATACAGAGTAAAGCTCCCTCTACACTGTCCCCATCAAACACTCCCAGGACAGGTACAGCACGGGGTTAGATACAGATTGAGGCTCCCTTGTGATGATGGAGCGCTCCATCCGGGAGCAATGCCGCGGGCGGGCGGGCGGCCAGCGAAGGATACAATTGCCGCAGATGAAGAGGATGATGAAGTAAATGGAGACGAGCATCCCGGGAAAGTAGGGCCCTCCGAAGGCCATGATCCCGTCGTACATCACCACATTCCAGTCCTCCCCCGTGAGAATCTGTGGAGGAGGGAGGGCGGTTATTGAGGGGAGGGGGGGAGCAGGAGGAGAGGGACCGGCGGGTTTCCAGTCGGCTTCATCGGACTTCCGGGAACCATGGAACGGTCGGAGCACCGGACGAGGCCCTTTGGCCCCTCAAGCCCCTCCACCGCCTCCTGTCCATGCTGGCCCAGACCTCACCTAACCCCCGCTCCTCTCCACCCTCCTCCCACCCCCCGCACATTCTTCCTCTCCAGGTCCTGGTCCGATTCCCCCCCTATCGAAAGCCTCAATCGACCCTGGTTTCCACCCCACAAACACTCTCAAGGCAGAGCGCGTTCCAGATCCTCGGACGGGTTTTTAAACGAGTCACGGGTTGAAAGGTTACGGGCAGAGGGCGGGAAATGTTGGATTTGAGGCCGAAATGAGATCAGCCCTGATCGTAGCGGAGGGGCTAAGAGAGAGAGAGAGAGGAGCTAAGAGGGAGAGAGAGATGGGCTAAGAGAGAGAGAGAGAGAGAGGGGCTAAGAGAGAGAGAGAGAGAGGGGCTAAGAGAGAGAGAGAGAGAGAGGGGCTAAGAGAGAGAGAGAGGGGCTAAGAGAGAGAGAGAGAGAGGGGCTAAGAGAGAGAGAGGGGCTAAGAGAGAGAGGGGCTAAGAGAGAGAGACAGAGGGGCTAAGAGAGAGAGAGAGAGAGGGGCTAAGAGAGAGAGAGAGAGAGAGGGGGTCTAAGAGAGAGAGAAACGGGGGGGCTAAGAGAGAGAGAGAGGGGCTAAGAGAGAGAGAAAGAGGGGCTAAGAGAGAGAGAGAGGGGGGCTAAGAGAGAGAGGGGGGCTAAGAGAGAGAGAGAGAGACCCTCCGACAGTGTGGCGCTCCCTCTGCACTGACCCTCCGACAGTGCGGCGCTCCCTCAGCACTGACCCTCCGACAGTGCGGCGTCCCTCAGCACTGACCCTCCGACAGTGCGGCGCTCCCTCAGCACTGACCCTCCGACAGTGCGGCGCTCCCTCAGCACCGACCCTCCGACAGTACGGCGCTCCCTCAGCACTGACCCTCCGACAGTGCGGCGCTCCCTCAGCACTGACCCTCCGACAGTGCGGCGCTCCCTCAGCACTGACCCTCCGACAGTGCGGCGCTCCCTCAGCACCGACCCTCTGACAGTGCGGCGCTCCCTCAGCACTGACCCTCTGACAGTGCGGCGCTCCCTCAGCACTGACCCTCCGACAGTGCGGCGCTCCCTCAGCACTGACCCTCCGACAGTGCGGCACTCCCTCAGCACTGCTGCAGGGAATTGTCAGGCCTGGATTTTAGGCCTTCTGCATAGGGGCATAAACTGACTCCTAGGCGAGAGCACTGGACCAACTCCACCTCGGGCTGATGCGACCTCGACCAATAGGATCCAATTGGCGACACCGCACTTGCCCGGACAGACCGCCAACTCTCTTCCTTCACCCCCTCGCCCGTCATTCGGTCTGCGTCACTGAGGGCCTACCTGGAAGACGGTCAAGAGTGCCTGAGGGAAGGTGTCGAACGTGCTCCGCTTGGTCTGGGTGTCGTCGAAGTTGAATTTGCCCCCGAAAACCTGCATCCCCAGGAGGGAGAAGATGATGATGAAGAGGAACAGCAGAAGAAGTAGCGAGGCAATGGACTTCATGGAGTTGAGCAGCGAAGCGACCAGGTTGCTGAGGGCCGACCAGTGCCTGGGTGGGGTTGGGGGGTGGGGGGGGGGGAAAGACAAAACCAGCGGGTGAGGCAACACCTGGGCCTTTAGTGGACTAAACATGCCCCCACGTTGCTTCGGAGGTGCATAAATCAAGAAGAAGGGCAGTGAGAGCGATGGACGTCTTCCGGTGCATTGGACTGGCGCCCGAGGGGAATAAAGTGGCAGAGTTACCGGGTGGGAGTGCGGTTGGGGGCGGTGGGAGAGGGAATGAGACTGACTGGATTGTTCTACCGCGAGCCAGCAGGGAGTTGATGGGCCGAATGGGGTCCCCCCTGCACTGTAATGACTCTCTGGCAATTTGACTCTCAGTCACGGGAGGGGATACTACCGACCGAGAGCTCGGTCAAAGAGGTTGGATTTTAAAGGAGGAGGAAGAGGGAGGGGAGAGAGAGAGAGAGAGAGAGAGAGGGAGGTGGAGAGGTTGAGGGAGGGAATTCCAGAGCTCAGGGCCCTCCAGGCAGCTGAAGGCACGGCCGCCAATGGTGGAGCGATGGGAATCGGGGGATGCTCGAGAGGCCGGAATTGGAGGAGCGCAGAGATCTCGGAGGGTGGTAGGAGGTTACAGAGATAGGGAGGGGTGTAGGGGCTGGAGGAGGTTACAGAGATAGGGAGGGTTGTCGGGGCTGGAGGAGGTTACAGAGATAGGGAGGGTTGCAGGGGCTGGAGGAGGTTACAGAGATAGGGAGGGTTGGAGGGGCTGGAGGAGGTTACAGAGATAGGGAGGGTTGTAGGGGCTGGAGGAGGTTACAGAGATAGGAAGGGTTGTAGGAGCTGGAGGAGGTTACAGAGATAGGAAGGGGTGTAGGGGGTGGAGGAGGTTACAGAGATAGGGAGGGTTGTAGGGGTTGGAGGAGGTTACAGAGATAGGGAGGGTTGTAGGGGCTGGAGGAGGTTACAGAGATAGGGAGGGTTGTAGGGGCTGAGGGAGGTTACAGAGATAGGGAGGGTTGTAGGGGCTGGAGGAGGCTACAGAGATAGGGAGGGTTGTAGGGGGCTGGAGGAGGTTACAGAGATAGGGAGGGTTGTAGGGACTGGAGGAGGTTACAGAGATAGGGAGGGGTGTAGGGGGTGGAGGAGGTTACAGAGATAGGGAGGGCTGTAGGGGCTGGAGGAGGTTGCAGAGATCGGGAGGGTTGTAGGAGCTAGAGGAGGTTACAGTGATAGGGAGGGTTGTAGGGGCTGGAGGAGGTTATAGATATAGGGAGGGTTGTAGGGGACTGGAGAAGGTTACAGAGATAGGGAGGGTTGTAGGGGCTGGAGGAGATTACAGTGATAGGGAGGGGTGTAGAGGCTGGAGGAGGTTACAGAGATAGGGAGGGTTGTAGGGGCTGGAGGAAGTTATAGAGATAGGGAGGGTTGTAGGGGCTGAAGAAGGTTACAGAGATAGGGAGGGTTGTAGAGGCTGGAGGAGGTTACAGAGATAGGGAGGGTCATAGGGGCTTAGGGAGGTTTTAGAGATAGGGGGGGTTGTAGGGACTGGAGGAGGTTATAGAGATAGTGAGGGTTGTAGGGGCTGGAGGAGGTTATAGATATAGGGAGGGTTGTAGGGGACTGGAGGAGGTTACAGAGATAGGGAGGGTTGTAGGGCTGGAGGAGTTTACAGAGATAGGGAGGGTTGTAGGGGCTGGAGGAGGTTACAGAGATAGGGAGGGTTGTAGAGGCTGGAGGAGGTTACAGAGATAGGGAGGGGTGTAGGGGCTGGAGGAGGTTACAGAGATAGGGAGGGTTGTAGGGGACTGGAGGAGGTTACAGAGAGAGGGAGGGTTGTAGGAGCTGGAGGAGGTTACAGAGTTAGGGAGGGTTGTAGGGGCTGGAGGAGGTTACAGAGATAGGGAGGGGTGCGGAGGCTGGAGGAGGTTACAGAGATAGGGAGGGGTGTAGGGGCTGGAGGAGGTTACAGAGATAGGGAGGGTTGTAGGGGCTGGAGGAGGTTACAGAGATAGGGAGGGTTGTAGGGGCTGGAGGAGGTTACAGAGATAGGGAGGGGTGTAGGGGCTGGAGGAGGTTACAGAGATAGGGAGGGTTGTAGGGGACTGGAGGAGGTTACATAAATAGGGAGGGTTGTTGGGGCTAGAGGAGGTTACAGAGATAGGGAGGGTTGTAGGGGCTGGAGGAGGTTACAGAGATAGGAAGGGTTGTAGGGGCTGGAGGAGGTTACAGAGATAGGGAGGGGTCTCGGGGCTGGAGGAGGTTACAGAGATAGGGAGGGTTGTAGGGGCTGAGGGAGGTTACAGAGATAGGGAGGGTGGTAGGGGCTGGAGGAGGTTACAGAGATAGGGAGGGTTGTAGGGGCTGGAGGAGGTTACAGAGATAGGGAGGGTTGTAGGGGCTGGAGGAGGTTACAGAGATAGGGAGAGTTGTAGGGGCTGGAGGAGGTTACAGAGATAGGGAGGGGTGTAGGGGCTGGAGGAGGTTACAGAGATAGGGAGGGGTGTAGGGGCTGGAGGAGGTTACAGAGATAGGGAGGGGTGTAGGGGCTGGAGGAGGTTACAGAGATAGGGAGAGTTGTAGGGGCTGGAGGAGGTTACAGAGATAGGGAGGGGTGTAGGGGCTGGAGGAGGTTACAGAGATAGGGAGGGGTGTAGGGGCTGGAGGCGGTTACAGAGATAGGGAGGGTTGTAGGGGCTGGAGGAGGTTACAGAGATAGGGAGGGGTGTAGGGGCTGGAGGAGGTTACAGAGATAGGGAGGGGTGTAGGGGCTGGAGGAGGTTACAGAGATAGGGAGGGGTGTAGGGGCTGGAGGAGGTTACAGAGATAGGGAGGGGTGTAGGGGCTGGAGGAGGTTACAGAGATAGGGAGAGTTGTAGGGGCTGGAGGAGGTTACAGAGATAGGGAGGGGTGTAGGGGCTGGAGGAGGTTACAGAGATAGGGAGGGTGTAGGGGCTGGAGGCGGTTACAGAGATAGGGAGGGTTGTAGGGGCTGGAGGAGGTTACAGAGATAGGGAGGGGTGTAGGGGCTGGAGGAGGTTACAGAGATAGGGAGGGGTGTAGGGGCTGAGGGAGGTTACAGAGATAGGGAGGGGTGTTGTGGCTGGAGGAGGTTACAGAGATAGGGAGGGTTGTAGGGGCTGGAGGAGGTTACAGAGATAGGGAGGGATGTAGGGGCTGGAGGAGGTTACAGAGATAGGGAGGGTTGTCGGGGCTGGAGGAGGTGACAGAGATAGGGAGGGGGTGGGAGGCATGGGGAGATTTGAGAAAAAAGAGCGAGAATTTGAAAATCGAGGTGTTGCCGGGCCAGAAGCCATTGCGGGCGTTGGTGCGGGTCGGGATACGCACAGTAGAATCTGGAGCGTGCGGCAGTCCACGGGCGTCGGTGGGGGTGGCGGGGGATGGGAGGCTGCTCGGTACGTTACAATTGATCTCTGAATGACCTCGGCAAGCACTTGCAACGCGGGAATTCCCCCTGCCCCGGAACGAAGGGCCGGGGAGGAGGTGACGCAAGGTCCCGGCCGAATCACGGCGCAGCGACGGCACTGGGGAGTTGTGGGGGGAGTGGTGGGGGGAGGGGTTGCCGCTCGGCTCACCTGGTGAACTTGAAGATCCTCAGGAGGCGAACGCAGCGGAGGACGGAGATGCCCAGCGGCGACATGATCTGGAACTCCACCAGGATGGTCTCCACGATGCCCCCGCACACCACAAAACAGTCGAAGCGGTTGAAGAAGGAGATGAAGTAGGCACTGAGCCCCAGGCTGTACATCTTCAGCAACATCTCGCAGGTGAAGAGGGCCAGCAGGACTTTGTTGGCAATGTCTAGTGTGAGAGGAAATGGGGGTGGGGGGGAAGACAAAGCCACGATTAAAACGAACATGAGGACCCCACCCCGTGCCTCACCAAGCAGGCCGATGGGAAGGCCAATGGTATGTCGGCCTTCATGGCGAGAGGACCTGAGTACAGGAGCGAGGATGTCTTACTCCAGCTGGACAGAGGCCTTGGTGGGACCACATCTGGAGTACCGTGTGCAGTTTTGGTCCCCTTACCTAAGAAGGGATGTACTTGCCCTAGAGGGAGGGCAGCGAGGGTTCACCAGACTGATCCCCGGGATGGCAGGATTGTCGTGTGAGGAGAGATCGGGCCGACTAGGCCCTGTATTCCCTGGAGTTTAGGAGAATGAGAGGGAGATCTCACTGAAACGTATAAAATTCTGACAGGGATGGGCAGACTTGGACGCAAGGGATGATGTCTCCTCTGGGCTGGGAGGGGGGTCTAGAACAAGGGGTCACCGTCTCAGGGTACGGGGTAGACCATTTAGGGTTGAGATGAGGAGAAGCCTCTTCACCCGGAGGGTGGTGAACCTGTGGGACTCTCTACCACAGGAGGCCAAGTCGCCGAATTATAGTTAAGAAGGGAATAGGTAGTATTCTGGATTCTAAAGGCATTTAGGGGTACGGGGAGAGAGCGGGAGCTGAGATGGAGGATCAGCCATATTGAATGGGGGAGCAGGCTCGAGGGGCTGAATGGCCTCCTCCTGCCCCTCGTTTCTACCTTCCTATGTCTCGTTTGTAATCATG
>NW_027599122.1:0-31207 GCF_964194155.1 Cetorhinus maximus | reverse complement strand
AGGAGAGGGAAGGAAGGCGACAGAGGGGGAAGGAGAAAGATAGAGAAGGAAGAAGAAAGAGAGGGAAGGAAGGAAATAGATTGAGATAGAAGGAGAGAGAGAGAGAATGAAGGAAGGAGAAGAGCAGAGAGATACAGGGAAGGAGAGAGATATAATGAGGGAAGGAGGGAGAAAGACTGAAGTAGAGAAAGAGATAGAGGGAAGGAGAGAGAGGGCAAAGGAGAGAGAGATGGGGAAAGGTGGGAGAGAGTTAGAGTGAGGGAATTAGGGAGAGATAGAGGGAAGGAGAGAGAGAGAGGGGACGAGAGGGAGATAAGGAAGGAGAGGGAGATAGAGGGAAGGAGGGAGAGAGTTAGAGAGAGGGAAGAAGGGTGAGCTGGTGGAAAGGAGAGCGAGATGGAGAAAGGGAAGGCGAGGGCGAGAGAGTGAAGAAGAGAGAGAGATGGAGTGAAGGAGAGAGAGAGATGGAGTGAAGCGGAGTGATGGGTAGAGGGAAGGTGAGAGATAGATGGAAGAAGAGTGAGAGATAGTGGTAAGGAGAGACAGAGAAGGATGGAGAGCGAGAGAGATGGAGAGAGAGAGCGATAAAGTGAAGCATAGAGCAAGATGCAGGTAAGTAGGGAGAGAGAGAGAGGGAAAGAGACAGGGAGGTAGAGAAAGGGAAGAAGGGAGAGATAAAGGGAAGGAGAGGGAGAGATGGAAGGAGAGAGATGTACAGGGAAGGAGATTGAGAGAATCTGAGAGGAAGGAGAGTGATAGAGGGAAGGAAGGAGAGACAGATGGAGGGAAGGAGTGAGAGTGAGATGCAGGGAAGGAGAGAGAGAGAGAGACAGATGGGAGCAGAGAGTGTGAGATGGAAGGAAACAGAGAAAGATAGAGGGAAGGAGAGGGAGAGATTGAGGGAAGGAGCGAGGAGCGATAGAGGCAAGGAGAGAGATAGAAGAATGGAGAGAGCGATAAGGGAAGGAGAGAGAGAGATAGAGGGCAGGAGAGAGTTAGAGGGAAGGAGGGAGAGAAATAGAAGGAGGGGAGGATAGAGAGTTGGAAGGGCAGCAGAGGGAGAGATGGAGGACAGCAGAGAGAGAGATCGAGAGAGGGAAGGAGAGAGAGAGATAGAGAGACGGGAGGAGAGAGATAGAGAGACGGAGAGAGAGATGGAGGGAGAAAGTGAGATTGAGGGAAGGAGGGGGAGGGATAGAGAGAGGAACGAAGAGGGATATAGAGGGAATTAGAGAGAGATATGGAGAGAGGGAAGGAGAGAGAGAGAAGGAGGGTAAGAGAAAGGGGGATGGGGGAGAGACAGATATAAAGGAAAGGAGGGTGAGAGCAAGCATGAGAGAAATGGATGGAACCAGGGGGGGAGATAAGGGAGAGAGAGAGATTGGGGAAGGGAAGATAAGAGAGATAAGGTGGAATGGAGAGAGAGGGATGGAAGGAGAGAGAGAGATGGAGGGAAGCAGAGAGAAATAGAGGGAAGAAGGGAGAGAGACTGAAGGTGACTGAGAGAATCAACGAGGGAAGGAGAGAGTGTAAGAAGGAAGGAGAGGGAGAGATGGAAGGAGGAAGAGAGACAGAGGGAAGGAGATTGAGAGATAGAGAGGAAAGAGAGAGAGATAGAGGGAATTAGAGGGAGAGATACAGCGAAGGTGAGAGCCAGGAAGTGAGAGGGAGAGAGAGAGGGTGGGGGGGGGGGGTGCGAAAGGAGAGAGGTAGAGAGAGAGAAGGAGAGAGTGATAGAGGAAAGGAGAGAGGGAGGAGGAAGGAGGGAGAGATGGAGGGAAGGAGAGAGAGAGATAAAGGGAAGCATAGAGCGAAATGCAGGCAAGTAGGTAGAGAGAGAGGGAAGGAGACAGGGAGATAGAGAAAGGGAAGAAGAGAGAGATAAAGGGAAGGAGAGGGAGTGACAGAAGGAGACAGATGTATAGGGAAAGAGAGTGAGAGGGAAGGAAGGAGAGAGAGATGGAGAGAGGGAGAGGAAGGAGTGAGAGACGGAGGGAATGAGTGAGAATGAGATGCAGTGAAGGAGAGAGAGAGAGACGGAGGGGAGCAGAGAGTGTGAGATGGAAGGAAACAGAGAAAGAGGGAAGGAGAGCGAGCTAGAGGGAAGGAGCGAGAGCGATAGAGGGAATGAGAGAATGAGAAGAAAGGAGACAGATGGAAGTAGAAAGCGATAAGGGAAGGAGAGAGAGAGATAGAGGGCATGAGAGAGAGAGTGAAGGAGAGGGGGAGAGAGAGAGAGGGAAGGAGAGGGAGGGATGGAAGGAGAGAGACGTACAGGGAAGGAGAGTGAGAGATAGGGAGAGGAAGGAGAGTGATAGAGGGAAGGGAGGAGAGAGAGACGGAGGGAAGGAGTGAGAATGAGATGCAGGGAAGGAGAGAGAGAGAGACGAAGGGGAGCAGAGAGTGTGACATGGAAGGAAACAGAGAAACATAGAGGGAAGGAGAGAGAGATAGAGGGATGGAGCAAAAGCGATAGAGGGAATGAGAGAATCAGAACAAAGGAGAGAGGTAGAGGCAAGGAAAGAGATAGAGGGAAGGAGAGAGTGATAAGGGAAGGAGAGAGAGATAGAGGGCAGGAGAGAGATGGAGGGAATGAGAGAGAGAGATCGAGGGAAGGAGAGAGAGAGAGAGGTAGAGGAATGGAGAGAAAGATAGGGGGAGGAGAGAGAGAGTGAAGGAGAGAGAAAAAGGTGGAAGGTGGTGAGGAATGGAAGGAGTTGACAACTAGAGGGAAGGGGAGTGAGAGAGAGAGGGAAGGAGGCAGAGATAGAGGGAAGAAGAGAGAGATAGAGGAAAGCAGATAGAGGGAAGGAAGGACAGAAGAATAGTTGTAGGGAGAGAGAGAAAGAGTGAGGGAAGGAGAGGGAGAAATTTGGAAGGAGGTAGAGAGAGAGGGATGCAGTGAAGGAGAGAGAGAGAAATTGAGGGAAGCAGAGAAAGGGGTAGAGGGAAGGAGCAAAATAGAGGGAAGGAGAGGGTGAGAGGGAGGATGCAGGGAGAGAAGGAAGGAGAGAGAAAGAGGGAAGTAGAGATTGATGGAAGGAGAGAGAGAGAAAGCGAGTCAAAGAGGAGAGGGAGAGAGAGAGAAGGAAGAAGAGAAAGATGGAAGGAGGGAGAGAGAGAGAAGGAAGGAGAGAAAGATGGAAGGAGGGAGGCATTGAGGGAAGGAGAGAGAGATAGAAAAAGAGAGAGAGAGGGAAGGAGAGAGAGAAAAATAGAGGGAAGGAAGGACAGAGAGTTGGTGGGCAGCAGAGAGAGAGATGGAGGGCAGCAGAAAGAGAGATAGAGATAGGGACAGAGAGAGAAGGAGAGGAGCGGGGGAGAGGGAAGGAGAGAGACATTGAGGGAAGGAGAGAGAGAGATGGAAGAAGAGAGAGGGAGGGAAGGAAAGTGATATAGAGGGAAGGAGCGAGAGATAGGAAGAGTGTGACAGGCAGGAAGTGAGAGAGTCCGTGAGAGATGAAAGGAGATTGAAATAGAGGGAAGGAGAGAGAGAGATGGAAGAAGAGAGAGAGAAGGAGGGAGAGAGAGGGAAGGGGAGAGCGGTGTTGGGAAGGAGAGTGATAGAGGGAAGGAGAGAAAGAGAGAAGTAGAGAAGGAGAGAGAGAGATGAAGAGAAGCGGAGAAAGATAGAATGAAGGAGGGAGAGAGAGGAAAGGAGACAGAAAGATTGAGAGAGGGAAGGAGAGAGATTTAGAAGGAAGGAGAAGCAGAGATGGAAGGAGTGAGAGAGACAGAGGGAAGGAGAGTGAGAGATAGAGGGAAGGAGAGAGATAGAGAGAAGGAAGGAAAAAGAGGGAGATGGAGGGAAGGAGTGAGAGAGAGATGAAGATGTGCAGAGACAGTGAGAAGGAAGGAAGCAGAGAGAGATAGAGGGAAGGAGGGAGAGAGACAGAGGGAAGCTGAGAGAGAGAGAGAGGGAACGAGAGAGAGATAGAGCGACAGAGAGATAGGGGAATGAAAGAGTTAGACAGAAGGAGAGAGGTAGAGGGAAGAAGAGAGATAGAGGGAAGGTGAGTGAGATAGAGTGAAGGAGAGAGATAGCGAGAAGGAGAGAGAGAGGGAAGGAGCGAGAGATAGTGGGAAGGAGAGAGAGGAATGGAAGGAGAGAGAGAGTTGGAGGGAAGGACAAAGAGAGATGGAGGGAAGCAGAGAGAGCAATAGAGAGAAGGAGAGAAATAGAGGGAAGGAGAGAGAGATAGGGGGAGTGTGAGAGGAAGGAAGTGAGAGAGACCGTGAGAGATCGAAGGAGATTGAATTAGAGGGAAGGGGGGAGAGAATGAGGGAAGGGGAGAGCGGTATTGGGAAGGAGAGTGATAGATGGAAGGAGAGAAAGAGAAGTAGGGAAGGAGAGAGGGAGATGGAGGGAAGCAGAGAAAGATAGAATGAAGGAAGGAGAGAGGAGGAAAGGAGACAGAGAGATAGAGAGAGGGAAGGAGAGAGAGATTAGAAGAAAGGAGAAGCAGAGATGGAAGGAGTCAGAGAGACAGGGGGAAGGCGAGTGAGAGATAGAGAGAAGAAGGGGAGAGAGATAGAGGGAATTAGAACCATAGAACACTACAGCACAGAAAACAGGCCATTTGGCCCTTCTAGTCTGTGCTGAAATATTATTCTGCTAGTCCCATTGATCTGCACCTAGTCCATAACCCTCCAGACCTCTCCCATCCATGTATCTATCTAATTTATTCTTAAAACTTAAGAGTGAGCCCGCATTTACCACATCAGATGGTAGCTCGTTCCCCACTCTCACCACTCTCTGAGAGAAGAAGTTCCCCCTAATGTTCCCCCTAAACCTTTCCCCTTTCACCCTAAAGCCATGTCCTCTCGTGTTTATTTCTCCTAATCTAAGTGGAATTCGAAGAGAGATGTAGAGAGAGAAGGAGAGAGATAGAGAGAAGGAAGGAAAAGATAGAGATGGAGGCAAGAAGTGAGAGAGAGATGAAGGTATGCAGAGAGAGTGAGAAGGAAGGAAGCAGATTGAGATAGAGGGAAGGAGGGAGAGAGATAGAGGGAAGGTGAGAAAGAGATAGAGGGAATGAGAGAGAGAGATAGAGCGACAGAGAGATAGGGGGAATGAGAGAGTTAGACAGAAGGAGAGAGGTAGAGGGAAGAAGAGAAAGACAGGGAAGGTGAGAGAGATAGAGTGAAGGAGAGCGATAGCAAGAAGGAGAGAGAGGGAAGGAGAGAGAGATAGTGGGAAGGAGAGAAAGGAATGAAAGGAGAGAGAGAGTTGGAGGGAAGGAGAGATAGAGGTGGAGGGAAGCAGAGAGGGCATTAGAGAGAAGGAGGGAAATAGAGGGAAGGAAAGCGAGAGATGGAGGGAAGGAGAGAGAGAGTGGGAAGGAGAGAGAAGACAGTACAGGTACAAGGGAAGCATATTAGCAGAGGCATTAGTGGAGTACAGAAAGTGCAGGGTGGAGCTCAAGAAAGCAATTAGGACAGCAAAGAGGGGATATGAGATATCTCTGGCTGGTGAAAGTAGGGAAAATCCCAAGTTATTCTATAAGTATATCAATGGGAAGAGAATAACCAGGGAAAGTGTAAGGGATCAAGGGGGTAATCTATGGATTGGAGCCAGAGGACATCGGTAGAATGTTGAATGAATGAATTTCACATCCGCCTTCACCCAAGAGAATGAGGATGAAGGTAACGAACTCAGGGAGAGAGACTGCAAGGTTCTTAAGCAAATTGATATAGGGAGTGACAAGGTATTGGAGGTTTTGGCAGGCTTAAAAATGGACAACTCTCCAGGTCCAGATGATTTGTGTCCCAGACTGCTGAAAGTGGCAAGGGAGGAGACCGCAGGGGCCGTGACCCAAATTTTTAATTTCTTTCTGGCCACGGGGGAGGTGCCAGAGGACTGGAGAACAGCTAAAGTGGTTCCACTATTTAAGAAAGTAAGATAAGCCAGGGAACTACAGACCAGTGAATCTCACATCAGTGGGAGAGAAACTATTGGGGAAAATTCTGAAGGAGAGAATCTATCTCCACTTGGAGAGGTAAGGTTTGATCAGGGTTAGTCAGCATGGCTTTGTCAGAGGGAGGTCATGCCTAACAAAATTGATTGAAGAGAGAGGGTGAGATAGAGGGAAATCGATAGTGGGAGATGGAGGGAAGGAGAGTGAGAGATGGAAGGAAGCAGAGAGAGAGAGAGGGAAGGAGAGAGAGAGGTAAGGTGAGAGAGATAGAGGGAAGGAAAGAAAGATAGAGGGAAGGAGAGAGAGAAAGCAAGAGTGAGAGAGGGAAGGAGACAGATAGAGAGGGGAGGAGAGAGAGAGGGGGAAGGCGAGAGGGAAGGAGAGAGAGATAGAGGGAAGGAGAGGGTCAGATGGAAGGAGAGAGAAAGAGGGAAGGAGAGAGAGATATAGAGGGAAGGTGAGGGGCAGGAAGTTTCGGGGTGGGGGGTGGGGGGGGGGGTGATGAGAGGAAAAACTTTTCATCCAGAGGGTGGTGATGGTCTGGAATGCGCTGCCTGGGAGGGTGGTGGAGGCGGGTTGCCTCACATCCTTTAAAAAGTTCCTGGATGAGCACTTCGCACGTCATAACATTCAAGGATATGGGCCAAGTGCTGGTAAATGGGATTGGGTAGGTAGGCCAGGTGTTTCTCACATGTTGGTGCAGACTCGATGGGCCGAAGGTCCTCTTCTGCATGGTGAGATTCTGTGATTCTGTGAGAGAGAGAGGGATTGAGAGAGAGAGAGAGGGATGGAGACAGACACTTGGAAGGAGAGAGGGAGAGAAGGAGAGAGATGAATAGTGGATGAGAGAGAGATAGAGTGAATTTGAGAGAGAGAAGGCAAGAGAGAGGGAGAGAGATGGATGGAGAGAGAGCGGGAAGGTGAGAGAGGGAGAGAGATAAGGAGGGAGAGATAGTGGGAAGGAGGGAGGGAGTTAGAGAGAGCGAAGGAGAGAGAGGGGAGGAGAGGGAGAGAGTTAAAGAGAGGGAGGAAGGGTGAGCTGGTGGAAAGGAGAGAGCACGATGAAGAGAGGGAAGGTGATGGGCGAGAGAGTTAAGAAGAGAGAGACAGATGGAATGAAGCGGAGTGATGGGTACAGGGAAGGCGAGAGATAGATGGAAGAAAAGTAAGAGATAGAGGAATGGAGAGCGAGAGGGATGGAGAGAGAGAGAGAGCGTTGGAGGGAGAGGGAAGAGGAGAGATAGAGGGAGATAGAGGGAAGGAAAGAGAGAGCTAGAGTGAAGGAGAGAGAGAGAAAGTGAACGAGAGTGAAAGGGGAAGAGAGTGAGAAGGAAGGAGAGAGAGATAGAGGGAAGGGGAGAGAGAGATGGAAGGTGAGAAAGACATGGAGGAAAGGAGAGTGAGTTGAGGGGTGGTGAAAGAGAGAAAGAGAGAGAGAAAGAGAGATAGAGGGAAGTAGCGAGAGAGAGTTCTTCCCCTTATCGTATCCACGGACAGTCTATACATGGCCCAGCCAGAACTGGACACATTTCTGCGCCTTGTTGTTGAATTCGGCATGATCTGCAACAGTGCAGGGTTCCTCTAGCAATAGGCATTGCAGGATATGTTGCATAGTCTGTGGCTCAGATCCACATTCCCAAGTTGTCGGGCTGGTTGTATATCCTCATTTGCTTAGCGACACCTTTGAATGACCTACACCAGTCCTAAGTCTGTTTAGGTACTTCCAGGTTGCCCAGTTGCAATTAGTTCCTGTGGGACGGCTTTCATCCAGTATAATTTCCATCGCTGGGGGTTGTTCGAGACTGGTGAGCTGGTCTTTCCACAAGGCGATGTGGGCTTCAGATGGGGTTGATTGTAATGGAACAGCACTGTTCATGAAGCTCTTCCTTTACTTTAGGCGGCAGGGTGTAGGTGTATGACCATGTAGAGGGTGTCTCTCATCTGATGTTTCACGGAGTCACTCTTTCTTGCTGACTACCATTCTTCTTATATCAGGGGAGCGATACCCACCAGGACATATAGACTGTTGGTATTTGTTGGCTTTGAACAACCTGTGATAAGTTGGCAGCTTGCATTCACAACTGCATCCATCTTCTTAGCATGCATAGATCTTTCCCATGCAGGGCAGGCGTATTCGGCAGTGGAAGAGAGAGAGTGAAGGAGATTGAGATGGAGGGAAGGCGAGAGAGAGAGAAATGGAAGGAGAGAGAGGGAAGGAGTGAGAGACAGGGGAAGGAGAGAGAGAGAGGGAAGAAGAGAGAGGAGGATGGAGAGAGAAAAATAGATAGAGAGAGGGAAGGAGGGAGAGAGACGTGGAGGAGAGAGAGAGGAAGAGGGATGGAGAGAGGTATAGAGGGAAGGAGAGGGAATAGATGGAAGGAGAGATAGAGAGGGAAGGAGATAGAGAGAGAGGGAAGGAGAGAGATAAAAGTGGAGAGACAGAGAGCGAGAGAGAGAGGGGAGGAGAGAGAGGGGGAAGGAGAGAGAGAAATAGATAGAGAGATGGAAGGAGGGAGAGAGAGGGGGAAGAGAGATTATAGATGGAAGGAAAGTTAGTGAGGGAAGGCGATAGAGACAGAGGGAAGGAGAAAGATAGATCAAAGTGGAGAGAGAGAGAGTTGGGGGAAGGAGAGAGGAATGGAAGGGAAGAGAAAACAGAGGGAAGGAGAGAGATATATGTGCTAGGAGCGAGAGAGATGAAAGGTGGGAGAAATAGAGGGAAGGGGAGAGAGAGATGGAAGGTGAGAAAGAGATAGCGGGAAGGAGAGTGAGATAGAGGGAAGGTGAGAGAGAGAAAGCGAGAGAGGGAAGAAGAGAGAGAGAGAGAGTGAAGCAGATTGAGATGTAAGTAAGGAGAGAGAGAGATGGAAGGAGAGAGAGATGGGAAGCAGAGGGAGAGGTGGAAGGAGAGAGACAGATAGAGTGACTGAGAGAGAGAGTTAGTGAGTAGGAAGGAGAGAGAGATGGCTGGCAAGAGAGATCGAGTTGAGGAGAGGAAGAAGAGAGGGAAGAAGGGAAAGGGAGATGGGAGAGGAGAGCAAGATAAATGGAGGGAAGGAAAGAGAGAGATGGAGGGACGGAGAGAGACTGATAGAGGCAAGGAGAGAGATAGAGGGAGGGAGAGAGAGAAAGAGGCAAAGAGAGAGTTGGAGGGAAGGAGAGAGATAGAGGGAAGGGGTGTGAGAGAGAGATGGGGAGAGGTCGAGTGAGGGAAAGAGAGAAAGAGAGAGGGAAGGAGAGAGAGAGAGATGGAGGGAAGGAGGGAAAGAAGGATGGAGAGAAGTGAAGAGATGTGTATAGAGAAGGCGAGAGGTAAATGGAAGAAGAGGGAGAGATAGAGGGAATGAGAGAGAGTGGGATGGAGAGAGAGAGGGGGATGGAGAGAGAGAGATAGAGGGAAGGAGAGAGAGAGAGATAGAGGGAAGGAGAGAGAGAGAAAGTGAGCAAGAGTGAAAGGGGAAGAGAGAGAGAGAGGAACAGAGAGAGACAAGGAAGAAGAGAGAGATAGAGAGAAGCGGAGTGAGAGATGGAAGCTAAGAATGAGATAGAGGAAAGGAGAGTGAGTTGAGGGGAGGTGAGAGAGAGAAAGCGAGAGCGAGAGAGATATAGGGAAGTAGAGAGAGAGTGAAAGAAATTGAGATGGAGGGAAGGAGAGAGAGAGATGGAAGGAGAGAAAGGCAATGAAAGAGAAGGAGAGAGACAAAGAGGGAAGGAGAGTGATGGAGGGAAGGAAAGATATAGTGGGAAGGATAGAGAGAGAAAGAGAGAGATAGATTGAGGGAAAGAAAGAAAGAGAGAGTGAAGGAGACAGAGAGAGAAGGTGAGAGAGAGAGAGGAAGGAGAGAGATGGGGGAAGCAGAGAGAGACAGATAGGAATGGACAGAGAGATAGAGGGAAGCAGAGCGAGAGAGATAGATGGAAAGAGAGAGATAGGAATGGAGAGAGAAATACATGGAGGAGAGAGAGATGGAGGAAAGGGGAGAGAGAGAGATTGAGGAACTGATGGAAAGAGAAAGAGATGGAGGAATTTAGACAGAGAGATGGTGGAAAGGAGAGAGATTGGGGGAAGGCTAGAGAGCAAGATGGAGGGAAGGAGAGAGGGGGAGATGGAGGGAAGCAGAGAGAGAGAGATGGAGAGATGGAAAGAGAGGGAAAGGGGGAAGGAGAGAGAGGGGGAAGGAGAGACATAAAGGGAAGGAGACAGAGCAGTAGAGAGAACAAGAAAGAGAGATAGAAAGAAGGAGAGAGAGATAGAGCGGCAAGGAGAAAGAGATTGAGGGAAGGAGAGAGAGAGTGAATAATGGGAGAGCGAGAGAGAGATGGAGTGGGAAAGAGAGAGCAATAGAGGGACAGAGAGAGAGAGACCGGCAAGGAGAAAGAGTGAGAGGGAAGGAGAGAGAGATAAATTGAAGGAGAGAGAGAGTGAAGGGTAGAGAGAGATAAAGGGAAGGAGAAAGAGAGAGATGGAAGGAAGGAGAGGGAGAGATGGAGCGAAGGAGAGAGAGAGATGGAGGGAAGGAGAGTGAGAGGTGGAGGGAAGGAGAGTGAGAGGTGGAGGGAAGGAGAGTGAGAGGTGGAGGGAAGGAGAGTGAGAGGTGGAGGGAAGGAGAGTGAGAGGTGGAGGGAAGGAGAGTGAGAGGTGGAGGGAAGGGGAGTGAGAGGTGGAGGGAAGCGGAGATAGAGGTGGAGGGAAGCGGAGAGAGAGGTGGAGGGAAGCGGAGAGAGAGGTGGAGGGAAGCGGTGAGAGAGGTGGAGGGAAGCGGAGAGAGAGGTGGAGGGAAGCGGAGAGAGAGGTGGAGGGAAGCGGAGAGAGAGGTGGAGGGAAGCGGAGAGAGAGGTGGAGGGAAGCGGAGAGAGAGGTGGAGGGAAGCGGAGAGAGAGGTGGAGGGAAGCAGAGAGAGAGGTGGAGGGAAGCAGAGAGAGAGAAGTAGACGGAAGGAGGGAGGGATAGTGGGAAGGAGAGAGAGGGATGGATTGAGAGAGATGGAGAGAGACAGTAGGAAGAAGAGAAAGATAGAGCGAAGGGGAGAGAGAGATGGAAAGCGAGAAGGATAGAGGGGGAAGGAGAGAGTGAGATGGAAGGTGAGAGGGAGATAGAGGGAAGGAGAGAGGAATATAGAGGGAAGGAAAGGGAGATAGTGGGAAGGAGAGAGATAAAGGGAAGGAAATTGAAATAGAAGGAAGGAGAGAGTCAGAGGGAAGGGAAGTGAGATAGAGGGAAGGGGCGAGATAGTGGGAAGGAGAGAGATAAACAGAAAGAAATTGAGATAGCGGGAAGAGTAGAGTTAGAAGGAAGGAGTGAGTTTGACGGAAGGAGAGAGAGAGAGCAAACGAGTCAGATAGAGGGAAAGAGAGAGAGGGGAAGGAGAGATAGAGGAAAGGAGAGAGAGGGAGAGGTAAAGAGAAAGAGACTGAGTGAAGGAGAGAGAGTGTGATGGATGGGAGAGCGAGAAAGAGATGGAATGGGAAAGAGAGAGCAATAGAGGGAAGTAGAGAGAGAGAAAGGGATAGGGAGAGCGGTAAGGAGAAAGAGTAAGAGGGAATGAGAGAGTATGGAAAGAGAGAGAATGAGAGGGAATCAGAGAGAGATAAGGGAAGGAGAGTGTGAGATGGAAGGAGAGAGAGTGGAAAGGAGAGTTGAGATAGAGGAAATTAGAGGGAGAGATGGAAGGAGAGAGATAGATAGGGAAGGAAAGAGAGAAAGAGAGAAGCAGAGAGAGAGAGAGATGGAAAGAAGGAGAGAGAGAGATAGAGGGAAGGAGAGAAATAGAAGGAAGGAAAAGGAGAGATAGAAGGAAGGAGAAATGGATAGAGGGAAGGAGAGAGAGATAGAGAGAAGCAGAGAGAGGGAGCGAAGGGCTAAGAGATAGATGTAAGGAGAGAGAGAAAAAGAGAGGAGAGAGCGAGAGAAAGATAAAGAGAGGGAGGAGAAGGAGAGAGAGATAGAAACGGGTAGAGAGATAGATGGAGGAAAGGAGAGAAGCGATGGAGAATAGGAGAGAGAGGGATATTGAGGAAAGAAGAGAGAGTGGTGGAGGAAAGGAGAGAAAGAGAGATGGAGGTAAGGATAGAGGGAGGTGTAGGGATGGGGAGAGAGAGATGAAAAAGATAGAGGGAAGGAGAGAGAGGTAGTGGGAAGGAGAAACAGAGTGATAAGAATGGAGAGAGAGAGAGAGGAGTGCGAGAGAGAGAGATGGAGTGAGAGAGAGACACACACACACACATTGGAATGGAGAGAGAGATAAATGGAGTCGAGAGAGAGATGGAGGAAAGGAGAGAGAGATTGATGGAGGAATGGAGGCAAAGCAAGATGGAGGAGAGGAGAGATTGAGATGGAGGGAAGGGTCGAGAGAGAAATGGAGGGAAGGAAGGAGAGGGAGCGGGGGAAGGAGAGAGGGAGGGAGGGAGAGAGAGAGAGAAAGTGAAGGAGAGAGAGAGAGTGAAGGATAGAGAGAGATGGAGGGAAGGAGAGTGAGAGAGATGGAGTGGAGCAGAGATAGAAAGATAGGAAGGAGTGTGAGAGAGAGATGGAGGGAAGGAGAAAGAGGGAGAGATGGAGGAATGGAGAGAGAGAGAGCAATGGAGAGGGGGAAAGAGAAAGAGATGGAGAGAAGGAGAACGAGAGAAATGGAAGAAGAGAGAGGGAAAGAGAGGGAGAAAGAGAGAGATCGAGGGGGAAAAGAAAGGGAAAATTAGAGAAAGATAAATGGAAGGAGAGGGAGAGATAGAGGGAAGGAGAGAGAGAGATGGAAGGAGAGAGAGAATGGGAACAGGGAGAGAGGGAAGGAAAGAGAGAGAGAGGGAAGGAGAGAGAGAGAGGGAATGAGAGAGGGACGGAATGAGAGAGACAGAGAGTGGAGCAGAGGGATTTAGAGGGAAAGAGAGAGAGGCATAGAGGGAAGGAGAGGCAGATAGAGGAAGGAATGAGTGATAGAGGGAAGTACTGAGAGATAGAGGAAATTGGAAAGGGAGAGATGGAGAGAGAGAGAGAGACAAGTGGGGAGACAGAGGTCGAGGGAAGGAGCGAGAGAAAGAGTGATGGTGAGAGAGTGAAATCAAGGGAAAGAGAGTGAAGGACAGGGAGAGGAGGAAGAATAGAGAGAGGGAAGGAGAGAGAGAGAGAGTGATGGAGAGAGAGAGGGGAATTCAGAGATAGACAGAGGGAAGGAGAGAGAGAGAGTGATGGAGAGAGAGAGGGGAATTCAGAGAAAGACAGAGGGAAGGAGAGAGAGAGAGAGCGAATTTGAGAGAGAGAGAGAGAGAGAGAGAGAGAGGGGGAGACAGAGATAGGAGAAGGAGATAGAAGGAAGGAGAGAGAGAAAGAGGCAAGGAGAGAGATGGGGGAAGGAGACAGAGGGAAGGGATGTGAGAGAAAGATGGAGAGAGGTAAGGTGAGGGAAGGAGAAAGAGAGAGAGAGGAAAGCAGAGGGCGAGAGAGGGGTGAGACAGAGAGATGGAGGGAAGGAGAGAGAGAGAGATGGAGAGAAGCGGAAAGATGGGTACAAGGAAGGTGAGAGATAGAAGGAAGAAGAGGGAGAGATAGAAGGATGGAGAGAGAGAGAGGGAGGGATGGAGAGAGACAGGGGGGTGGACAGAGAGAGAGGGATGGAGAGAGAGACCGATAGAGGGAAGGAGAGAGAGAGAGGCAGAGGCTCCTCCAGACCACGATTCCTGCAGACCCTACCCCCAGACCCCAACTACAGATGCGGACTCCAGACCCCAACTCCAGACCCCGACACCTCAAGTGCCCGACACCTCCAGTGCCCGACGACTCCAGTGCCCGGCTCCTGCAGACCCCGACTCCTCCAGACCCCGACTCCTCCAGACCCTGACTCCAGAAACCGACCCAAGACCCCGACTCCAGACCTGGACTCCAGACACCAACTCCAGAACTCGACTCCAGAACACGACACCATATACTGACCCCTCCAGACCACGACTCCAGATCCCGACTCCCGACCCCGACTCCAGACCCCGGCTCCTCCAGACCCCGACGCCATATACTGACTCCTCCAGACCCCGACTCCAGACCCTGACTCCAGACACTGACTCCAGACCCCGACTCCAGACACCGACTCCAGACCCTGACTCCAGACCGCGACTCCAGACAACGACACCAGTCCCCGACTCCAGACCCCTACTCCTCCAGACCACGACTCCTCCAGACCACGACTCCTCCAGACCCTACCTCCAGATCCGGACTCCAGACCCCGACTACAGACACCGACTCCTGTCCCCGACTCCTCCGGGCCCCAACTCCACACCCCGACTCCTCCAGACCCCGACTCCAGACTCCGACTCCAGACCCCGACTTCAGACCCCGACTCCAGACCCCGACTCCAGACCCCGACTCCAGACCCCAACTCCAGACCCCGACTCCATACCCCGACTCCATACGCCGACTCCAGGCCGTGACTCCAGACCCCGACTCCTCCAGACCCCGATGACACACTCCGACTACTCCAAACCCCGACTCCACACCTGGACACCTGACCCCGACTCCAGGCTACGACTACAGACACCGACACCATATTCTGACTCCTCCAGACCCTGACTCCAGACCACCACTCCAGACCCTGACTCCAGAACCCGACTCCAGACCCTGACTACAGACCCCAACTCCAGATCCCGACTCCTCCAGACCCCGACTCCACCAGTCCCTGACTCCAGGTCCCATCCCCAGTCCCCGACTCCAGAACCCGACTCCAGAACCCGACTCCAGACCCTGACTCCAGACCCTGACTCAGAACCCGACTCCAGACCCCGACTCCCCACCCTGACTCCAGACTTCGACTCCAGACCCCGACTCCTCCAGACCCCGACTCCTCCAGACCCCGACTGCTCCAGACCCCGACTCCTCCAGACCCCGACTCCTGACCCCGAATCCAGATGCCAACTCCAGACCCCATCTCCAGAACCCGACTCGAGATGCCGACTTCAACCCCTACTCCTCCAGACCCTGACTGCAGACCCCGAATTCAGACCCTGACCCCAGACACTGACTCCACCAGACCCCGACTCCAGACACCTACTGCGGAACCCGACTCCAGACACTGAAACCAGACCCCGACTCCAGACCCCGACTTCTCCTGTGCCCGACTCCTCCAGACCCCGACTCCTCCAGACCCCGACTCCTCCAGACCCCGACTCCAGACCCCGAATTCAGACCCTGACCCCAGACACTGACTCCTCCAGACCCCGACTCCAGACACCTACTGCAGAACCCGACTCCAGACACTGAAACCAGCCCCTGACTCCAGACCCCGACTCCTCCAGAGCCCAACTCCTCCCGTGCCCAACTCCTCCAGACCCCAACTCCTCCAGACCCCGACTCCTCCAGACCCCGACTCCTCCAGACATTGACTCAAGACCCCGACTCCCGACCCTGACCCCTCCTAACCCCAACTCCACACCCCGACTCCAGACCCCAACTCCAGACCCAGACTCCAGACACCGACTACAGAAATAGACTCCAGACCCCGACACCATATACTGACCCCTGCAGACCCCGACTCCAGACCCCGACTCCCGACCCCGACTCCAGACCCCGGCTCCTCCAGACATCGACGCCATATACTGACGACTCCAGAGCCCGACTCCAGAGCCCGACTACAGAGCCCGACTCCAGACCCCGACTCCAGACCCCGACTCCAGACCCCGACTCCAGACCCCAACTCCAGAGCCCGACTCCACACCGCGACTCCAGACCCCGACTCCTGACCCTGACTCCTCCAGACCCCGATGCCACACTCCGACTACTCCAAACCCCGACTCCAGACCTGGACACCTGACCCCGACTCCAGGCCCCGACTACAGACCCTGACTCCATATACTGACTCCTCCAGACCCTGACTCCAGACCCCCACTCCAGACCCTGACTCCAGAACCTGACTCCAGACCCTGACTACAGACCCCACCTCCAGATCCCGACTCCTCCAGACCCCGACTCCACCAGACCCTGACGCCAGGTCCCGTCTCCAGTCCCCGACTCCAGACCCCGACTCCAGACCCCGACTCAGAACCCCAGTCCAGACCCCGATTCCCGACCCTGACTCCTCCAGACCCCGACTCCTCCAGACCCCGACTCCTCCAGACCCCGACTCCTGCAAACCCTGACTCCTCCAGACCCCGACTCCTCCAGAGCCCGACTCCTCCAGAGCCCGACTTCTACAGACCCAGAATCCAGACCCTGACTCCAGACCCCATCACCAGAACCCAACTCCAGACTCCGACTTCAACCCCTACTACTCCAGACCCCAATTCCAGACCCCGAATTCAGACCCCGACTCCAGACACCGACTCCTCCAGAACTCGACTCCAGACCCCGACGCCATATACTGACCACTCCAGACCGCAACTCCAAACCCGGACTCCCGACCCCGACTCCAGACCCCGGCTCCTCAAGAACCCGACGCCATATACTGACTCCTCCAGACCCCGACCGCAGACCCCGACTCCAGACCACGACCGCAGACCCCGACTCCAGACAACGACTCCAGACCGCGACTCCAGACAACAACACCAGTTCCCGACTCCAGACCCCTACTCCTCCAGACCACGACTCATCCAGACCCTACCTCCAGACCCCAACTCCAGACACCGACTACAGACCCCGACACCAGTCCCAGACTCCCGAACCCGAATCCAGGCCGCGACTCCTGTCCCCGACTCCTCCTGACCCCAACTCCACAGCCCGACTCCTCCAGAACCCGACTCCAGACCCCGAGTCCAGAACCCGACTACAGAAACCAACTCCAGACCCCGACTCTAGACCCAGACTCCAGATAATGACTCCAGACCGTGACTCCAGGCCCCGACTCCAGACCCCGACGCCATATGCTGACTCCTCCAGACCCCGACTCCAGACCCTGACTCCAGACCCCGACTCCAGACCCCGACTCCAGACCCCGACTCCAGTCCCTGACTCCTGCAGAGCCCAACTCTTCCCTTGCGCGACTCCGACTGACCCCGATGCCATATACTGACAACTACAGACCCCGACCCCAGACCCCGACTCCCGACCCCAACTCCAGACCCCGGCTCCTCCAGAACCCAATGCCATATACTGATTCCTCCAGACCCCGACTCTTCCAGACCCTGATTCCTCCAGACCCTGACACCAGACCCCGACTCCAGACCCCAAATCCCGACCCCGACTCCTCCTGATCCCGACTCCAGACCCCGACTCTATACAATTACACCAGTCCCCGACTCCGGACCCCATCTCCTCCAGACCACGACTCCTCCAGACCCTACCTCCAGACCCAAACTCCAGACACCGACTACAGACCTCGACACCAGTCCCAGACTCCCGAACCCGAATCCAGACCCCGACTCCTGTCCCCGACTCCTCCTGACCCCAACTCCACAGCCTGACTCCGCCAGAACCCAACTCCAGACACCGAGTCCAGAACCCGACTACAGAAACATACTCCATAACCAGACTCCAGACAATGACTCCAGACCGCGACTCCAGGCCCCGACTCCAGACCCCGACGCCATATACTGACTCCTCCAGATCCCGACTCCAGACCCGACTCCAGACCCCGACTCCAGACCCCGACTCCAGACCCCGACTCCAGACCCCGACTCCAGACCCCGACTCCAGACCCCGACTCCAGACACTGACTCCAGGCCCCAACTCCAGACCCCTACTCCTCCAGACCCCGACTCCTCCAGACCCCGACTCCAGACACCTACTGCAGAACCCGACTCCAGACACTGAAACCAGACCCCGACTCCAGACCCCGACTCCTCCAGAGCCCGACTCCTCCCGTGCCCAACTCCTCCAGACCCCAACTCCTCCAGACCCCGACTCCTCCAGACCCCGACTCCTCCAGACATTGACTCAAGACCCCGACTCCCGACCCCGACTCCTCCTAACCCCGACTCCACACCCCGACTCCAGACCCCAACTCCAGACCCAGACTCCAGACACCGACTACAGAACTAGACTCCAGACCCCGACACCATATACTGACCCCTGCAGACCCCGACTCCAGACCCCGACTCCCGACCCCGATCCAGACCCCGGCTCCTCCAGACATCGACGCCATATACTGATGACTCCAGAGCCCGACTCCAGAGCCCGACTCCAGAGCCCGACTCCAGAGCCCGACTCCAGACCCCGACTCCAGTCCCTGACTCCTGCAGAGCCCGACTCTTCCCTTGCGCGACTCCGACTGACCCCGACGCCATACACTGACCACTACAGACCCCGACCCCAAACCCCGACTCCCGACCCCGACTCCAGACCCCGGATCCTCCAGAACCCGACGCCATATACTGATTCCTCCAGACCCCAACTCTTCCAGACCCTGATTCCTCCAGACCCTGACACCAGACCCCGACTCCAGACCCCAAATCCCGACCCCGACTCCTCCTGACCCCGACTCCAGACCCCGACTCTATACAATCACATCAGTCCCCGACTCCAGACCCCATCTCCTCCAGACCACGACTCCTCCAGACCCTACCTCCAGACCCCAACTCCAGACACCGACTACAGACCTCGACACCAGTCCCAGACTCCCGAACCCGAATCCAGACCCCGACTCCTGTCCCCGACTCCTCCTGACCCCAACTCCACAGCCCGACTCCGCCAGAACCCAACTCCAGACCCCGAGTCCAGAACCCAACTACAGAAACATACTCCATAACCCGACTCCAGACCCAGACTCCAGACCGCGACTCCAGGCCCCGACTCCAGACCCCGACACCATATACTGACTCCTCCAGACCCCAACTCCAGACCCCGACTCCAGACCCCGACTCCAGACACCGACTCCAGGCCCCGACTCCAGACCCCTACTCCTCCAGACCCCGACTCCTCCAGACTCTACCTACAGACCACGACTCCAGATCCGGAATCCAGACCCCCACTCCAGATCCCGACTACCGATCCCAACTCCTCCTGACCCCAACTCCAGACACCAACTACAGACCCCGACACCAGTCCCAGACTCCAGAACCCGAATCCAGACCCTGACTCCTGTCCCCGTCTCCTCCTGACCCCAACTCCACAGCCCGACACGTCCAGAACCCGACTCCAGACCCCAAGTCCAGAACCCGACACAGAAACCGACTCCAGACCCCGACTCCAGACAACGACTCCAGATGCCGACTCCAGACTGCGATTCCAGGCCCCGACTCCAGACCCCGACGCCATATACTGACTCCTCCAGACCCCCACTCCAGACCCCCACTCCAGACCCCGACTCCAGACCCCGAGTCCAGAACCCGACTACAGAAACCGACTCCAGACCCCGACTCTAGACCCGGACTCCAGATAATGACTCCAGACCGCGACTCCATGCCCCGACTCCAGACCCCGACGCCATATACTGACTCCAGACCCCGACTCCAGACCCCGAATCCAGACCGCGACTCCAGAACCCGGCTCCAGACCCCTACTCCTCCAGACCCCAACTCCTCCAGACTCTACCTCTAGACCACGACTCCAGATCCAGAATCCAGACCCCCACTCCAGATCCCGACTACCGATCCCGACTCCTCCTGACCCCGACTCCAGAAACCGACTCCAGACCCTGACTCCAGACCCGGACTCCAGACACCGACTCCAGAACTCGGCTACAGACACCGACGCCATATACTGACCCCTCCATACCCCGACACCAGACCCTGACTCCCGACCCCGACTCCAGACCCCGGCTCCTCCAGACTCCGACTCCAGACCCCGACTCCAGACACCGACTCCTCCAGACCCTGACTCCAGAAACCGACTGCGGAACCCGACTCCAGACACTGAAACCAGACCCCGACTCCAGACCCTGACTCCTCCAGAGCCCGACTCTTCCCTTGCGTGACTCCGACAGACTGCAACTCCTCCAGACCCCGACTCCTCCAGACCCTGATTCCTCCAGACCCTGACACCAGACCCCGACTCCAGACCCCAACTCCCGACCCCGACTCCTCAAGACCCCGACTCCAGACCCCGACTCCAGATCCCGACTCCAGACCCTGAATCCAGACCCTGAATCCCGGATTCCAGACACCGACTGCAGAACTCGACTCCAGTCCCCGACACCATATAATGACCACTACAGACCATGACTCCAGACCCCGACTCCCGACCCCGACTCCAGACCCTGGCTCCTCCAGAACCCAACACCATATACTGACTCCTCCAGACCCCGACTCCAGACCCCGACTCCGGACCCCGACTCCAGACCCTGACTCCAGAACCCGACTACAGACTGAGACACCAGTCCCCGACTCCAGACCACTACTCCTCCAGACCACGACTCCTCCAGACCCCAACTCCAGACACCGACTACAGACCCCAACACCAGTCCCAGACTCCCGAACCCGAATCCAGACCCCGACTCCTCCTGACCCCAACTCCACAGCCCGACTCCTCTAGAACCCGACTCCAGACCCCGATTCCAGAACACGACTACAGAAACCGACTCCAGACCCCGACTCCAGACCCCAACTCCGGACCCCTACTCCTCCAGGCCACGACTCCTCCAGAATCTACCTCCAGACCACGACTCCAGATCCGGAATCAAGACCCCCACTCCAGATCCCGACACCCGATCCCGACTCCTCCTGACCCCGAGTCCCGAATCCGACGCCTCCTGACCCCAAGTCCCGAATCCGACTCCAGACCCTGACTCCAGACCCGGACTCCAGACACTGACTGCAGAACTCGAGTACAGACCCCGACGCCATATACTGACCCCTCCAGACCCCGACTCCCGACCCTGACTCCAGACCCAGACTCATCCAGACCCCGACTCCTCCAGAGCCCAACTTCTACAGACCCTGAATCCAGACCCCAACTCCAGACCCCATCTCCAGAACCCGACTCCAGATGCTGACTTCAACCCCTACTCCTCCAGACCCTGACTCCAGATCCCGAAATCAGACCCCGACTCCACACACCGACTCCAGACCCCGACTCCAGACCCCGACTCAGAACCCGACTCCAGACCCCGACTCCCGACACCGACTCCAGACTTCGACTCCAGACCCCGACTCCTCCAGACCCCGACTCCTCCAGACCCAGACTCCTCCAGACCCAGACTCCTCCAGACCCCGACTCCTCCAGACCCCGACTCCTGACCCCGAATCCAGATGCCGACTCCAGACCCCATCTCCAGAGCCCGACTCGAGATGCCGACTTCAACTCCTACTCCTCCAGACCCTGACTCCAGACCCCGAATTCAGACCCCGACCCCAGACACTGACTCCTCCAGACCCCGACTCCAGACACCTACTGCGGAACCCGACTCCAGACACTGAAACCAGAACCCGACTCCAGACCCCGACTCCTCCCGAGCCCGACTCCTCCCGTGCCCGACTCCTCCAGACCCCAACTCCTCCAGACCCCGACTCCTCCAGACCCCGACTCCTCCAGAACCCGACTCCTCCAGACATTGACTCCAGATCCCAACTCCCGACCCCGACTCCTCCTAACCCCGACTTCAGACCCCGACTCCAGAAACCGACTCCAGACCCCAACGCCAGACCCAGACTCCAGACACCAACTCCAGAACTCGACTCCAGACCCCGACACCATATACTGACCCCAGCAGACCCTGACTCCCAACCCCGACTCCAGACCCCGACTCCAGACCCCGACTCCAGACCCCGACTCCAGACCCCGACTACAGACCCCGACTCCCGACACCGACTCCAGACCTCGACTCCAGACCCCGACTCCTCCAGACCCCGACTCCTCCAGACCCCAACTCCTCCAGACCCCGACTCCTCCAGACCCCGACTCCTCCAGACCCCGACTCCTGACCCCGAATCCAGATGCCGACTCCAGACCCCATCTCCAGAGCCCGACTTGAGATGCTGACTTCAACCCCTACTCCTCCAGACCCTGACTCCAGACCCCGAATTCAGACCCCGACCCCAGACACTGACTCCTCCAGACCCCGACTCCAGACACCTACTGCGGAACCCGACTCCAGACACTGAAACCAGAACCCGATTCCAGACCCCGACTCCTCCCGAGCCCGACTCCTCCCGTGCCCGACTCCTCCAGACCCCGACTCCTCCAGACCCCAACTCCTCCAGACCCCGACTCCTCCAGAACCCGACTCCTCCAGACATTGACTCCAGATCCCAACTCCCGACCCCGACTCCTCCTAACCCCGACTTCAGACCCCGACTCCAGAAACCGACTCCAGACCCCAACGCCAGACCCAGGCTCCAGACACCAACTCCAGAACTCGACTCCAGACCCCGACACCATATACTGACCCCAGCAGACCCCGACTCCCGACCCCGACTCCAGACCCCGACTCCAGACGCCGACTCCAGAGCCCGACTCCAGACCGCGACTCCAGACCCCGACTCCAGACCCCGACTCCAGACCCCCACTCCTCCAGACCCCGATGCCACACTCCGACTACTCCAAACCCCGACTCCAGACCTGGACACCTGACCCCGACTCCTGGCCCTGACTACAGACCCCGACTCCATATACTGACTCCTCCAGACCCTGGCTCCAGACTCCCACTCCAGACCCTGACTCCAGAACCTGACTCCAGACCCTGACTACAGACCCCACCTCCAGATACCGACTCCTCCAGACCCCGACTCCACCAGACCTGACTCCGGGTCCCGTCTCCAGTCCCCGACTCCAGACCCCGACTACAGACCCCGACTCCAGACCCCGATTCCCGACCCCGACTCCAGAACCCGACTCCCGACCCCGACTCCAGACCCCGACTCCTCCAGACCCCGGCTCCTCCAGACCCCGACTCCAGCTGACCCCGACTCCACCAGACCCCAACTCCAGACCCCGAATTCAGACCCCGACTCCAGACCCCGACTCCTCCAGACCCCGACTCCTCCAGACCCCGACTCCTCCAGACCCCGACTCCTCCAGACCCCGACTCCTCCAGACCCCGACTCCTCCAGAGCCCGACTCCTCCAGAGCCCGACTCCTCCAGAGCCCGACTCCTCCAGAGCCCGACTCCTCCAGAGCCCGACAACTCCAGACCCCAACTCCTCCAGACCCCGACTCCTCCAGAGCCCGACTCCTCCAGACCCCGACTCCTCCAGACCCTGACTCCTCCAGAGCCCGACTTCTACTGACCCCGAATCCAGACCCCGACTCCAGACCCCATCTCCAGAACCCGACTCCAGACGCCGACTTCAACCCCTTCTCCTTCAGACCCCGACTCCATACCCTGACTCCAGACCGCGACTCCAAACCCCGACTCCAGACCCCGACTCCTCCAGACCCCGATGCCACACTCCGACTACTCCAAACCCCCACTCCAGACCCTGACTCCAGAACCCGACTCCAGACCCTGACTACAGACCCCACCTCCAGATACCGACTCCTCCAGACCCCGACTCCACCAGACCCTGACTCCGGGTCCCGTCTCCAGTCCCGGACTCCAGAACCCGACTCCAGACCCCGACTCCCGACCCCGACTCCAGACCTCGACTCCCGACCCCGACTCCAGACCCTGACTCCTCCACACCACGACTCCTCCAGACCCCGACTCCTCCAGACCCCGACTCCTCCAGACCCCGACTCCTCCAGAGCCCGACTCCTCCAGAGCCCGACTTCTACAGACCCCGAATCCAGACCCCATCTCCAGAACCCGACTCCAGACGCCGACTTAATCCCCTACTCCTCCAGACCCCGAGTCCAGACCCCGAATTCAGACCCCGACTCCAGACCCCGACTCCAGACCCCAACTCCCGACCCCGACACCAGACCCCGACTTCTCCAGACCCCGACTCCTCCAGACCCCGACTCCTCCAGACCCCGACTTCTCCAGACCCCGACTCCTCCAGACCCCGACTCCTCCAGACCCCGCCTCCTCCAGACCCCGCCTCCTCCAGACCCCGACTCCTCCAGACCCCGACTCCTCCAGACCCCGACTCCTCCAGACCCCGACTCCTCCAGAGCCGACTTCTACAGACCCTGAATCCAGACCCCGACTCCAGACCCCATCTCCAGAACCTGACTCCAGACGCCGACTTCAACCCCTACTCCTCCAGACCCCAACTCCAGATCCCGAATTTAAACCCCGACTCCAGACACCGACTCCTCCAGAACTCGACTCCAGACCACGACGCCATGTACTGACCACTCCAGACCCCGACTCCAGACCCGGACTCCCGACCCCAACTCCAGACCCCGGCTCCTCCAGAACCCGACGCCATATACTGACTCCTCCAGACCCCCACTCCAGACCCCGACTCCAGACCCCGACCCCAGAACCCGACCCCAGACACCGACTCCAGACCGTGACCCCAGACACCGACTCCAGACCCCGACTCCAGACCCCGACTCCAGACCCCGACTCCAGACCCCGACTCCAGACCCCGACTCCAGACCCCGACTCCAGACGCCGACTCCAGACCGCGACTCCAGACACCGACACCAGTCCCCGACTCCAGACCCCTACTCCTCCAGGCCACGACTCCTCCAGGCTCTACCTCCAGACCACGACTCCAGATCCGGAATCCAGACCCCCACTCCAGATCCTGACTACCGATCCCGACTCCTCCTTACCCCGACTCCAGAATCCGACTCCAGACCCCGACTCCAGACCCGGACTCCAGACACCGACTTCAGAACTTGACTACAGACACCGATGCCATATACTGACCCCTCCATACACCGACTCCAGACCCTGACTCCCGACCCCGACTCCAGACCCCGGCTCCTCCAGAATCCGACTCCAGACCCCGACTCCAGACACCGACTCCTCCAGACCCTGACTCTAGACACTGACTGCGGAACCCGACTCCAGACACTGTAACCAGACCCCGACTCCAGACCCTGACTCCTGCAGAGCCCGACTCTTCCCTTGCGCGACTCCGACTGACCCCGACGCCATATACTGTCCACTACAGACCCCGACTCCAGACCCCGACTCCCGACCCCGACTCCAGACCCCGGCTCCTCCAGAACCCGATGCCATATACTGATTCCTCCAGACCCCGACTCTTCCAGACCCTGATTCCTCCAGACCCTGACACCAGACCCCGACTCCAGACCCCAAATCCCGACCCCTACTCCTCCTGACCCCGACTCCAGACCCCGACTCTATGCAATGACATCAGTCCCCGACTCCAGACCCCTACTCCTCCAGACCACGATTCCTCCAGACCCTACCTCCAGACCCTACCTCCAGACCCTAACTCCAGCCACCGACTACAGACCTCGACACCAGTCCCAGACTCCCGAACCCGAATCCAGACCCCGAGTCCTGTCCCCGACTCCTCCTGAACCCAACTCCACAGCCCGACTCTGCCAGAACCCAACTCCAGACCCCGAGTCCAGAACCCGACTACAGAAACATACTCCATACCCCGACTCCAGACCCAGACTCCAGACAATGACTCCAGACCACGACTCCAGACCCCAACTCCAGACCATAAAACGCCATATACTGACTCCTCCAGAACCCGATTCCAGACCCCGACTCCAGACCCCGACTCCAGACACCGACTCCAGGCCCTGACTCCAGGCCCCGGCTCCAGGCCCCGACTCCAGACCCCGACTCCAGACCCCGAGTCCAGACCCCATCTCCAGAACCCGACTCCAGACACTGACTTCAACCCCTACTCCTCCAGACCCTGACTCCAGATCCCGAAATCAGACCCCGACTCCACACACCGACTCCAGACCCCGACTCCAGACCCCGACTCAGAACCCGACTCCAGACCCCGACTCCCGACACCGACTCCAGACCCCGGGTCCAGACCCCATCTCCAGAACCCGACTCCAGACGCTGACTTCAACCCCTACTCCTCCAGACCCTGACTCCAGATCCCGAAATCAGACCCCGACTCCACACACCGACTCCAGACCCCGACTCCAGACCCCGACTCAGAACCCGACTCCAGACCCCGACTCCCGACACCGACTCCAGACTTCGACTCCAGACCCCGACTCCTCCAGACCCCGACTCCTCCAGACCCCGACTCCTCCAGACCCCGACTCCTCCAGACCCCGACTCCTGACCCCGAATCCAGATGCCGACTCCAGACCCCATCTCCAGAGCCCGACTCGAGATGCCGACTTCAACCCCTACTCCTCCAGACCCTGACTCCAGACCCCGAATTCAGACCCCGACCCCAGACACTGACTCCTCCAGACCCCGACTCCAGACACCTACTGCGGAACCCGACTCCAGACACTGAAACCAGAACCCGACTCCAGACCCCGATTCCTCCCGAGCCCGACTCCTCCCGTGCCCGACTCCTCCAGACCCCGACTCCCGACCCCGACTCCCGACCCCGACTCCAGACCCCGACTCCTCCAGACCCCGACTCCTCCAGACCCCGACTCCTGCAGACCCCGACTCCTGCAGACCCCGACTCCTCCAGACCCCGACTCCTCCAGACCCCGACTCCTCCAGACCCCGACTCCTCCAGACCCCGACTTCTACAGACCCCGAATCCAGACCCCGACTCCAGACCCCATCTCCAGAACCCGACTCCAGACGCCAACTTCAACCCCTACTCCTCCAGACCCCAACTCCAGGCCCCGAATTCAGACCCCGACTCCAGACACCGACTCCAGACCCCAACTCAGAACCCCACGCCCGACCCCGACTCCCGACCCCGACTCCAGACCGCGACTCCTGCAGACCCCGACTCCTCCAGACGCCGACTCCTCCAGACCCCGACTCCTCCAGACCCCGACTCCTCCAGACCCCGACTCCTCCAGACCCCGACTCCTCCAGACCCCGACTCCTCCAGACCCCGACTCCACCAGAGCCCGACTTCTACAGACCCCGAATCCAGACCCCGACTCCAGACCCCATCTCCAGTACCCGACTCCAGAGGCTGACTTCAACCCCTGCTCCTCAGACCCCGACTCCAGACCCCGAATTCAGACCCCGACTCCAGACACCGACTCCAGACCCTGACTCCAGACGCCGACTCAGAACCCGACTCCCGACCCCGACTCCAGACTTCGGCTCCAGACCCCGACTCCTCCAGACCCCGACTCCTCCAGACCTCGACTCCTGACCCCGAATCCAGATGCCGACTACGGACCCCATCTCCAGAACCCGACACGAGATGCAGACTTCAACCCCTACTCCTCCAGACCCTGACTCCAGACCCCAAATTCAGACCCCGACCCCAGACACTGACTCCTCCAGACCCCGACTCCAGACACCTACTGCGGAACCCGACTCCAGACACTGAAACCAGACCCCGACTCCTCCAGAGCCCGACTCCGCCAGACCGCAACTCCTCCAGACCCCGACTCCTCCAGAACCCGACTCCTTCAGACATTGACTCCAGACCCCAACTCCCAATCCCGACTCCTCCTAACCCGGACTTCAGACCCCGAATCCAGAAATCGACTCCAGACCCAGACTCCAGACACCGACTCCAGAACTCGACTCCAGACCCCGACACCATATACTGACCCCTGCAGACCGCGACTGAAGACCCCGACTCCCGACCCCGACTCCCGACCCCGACCCCGACTCCAGACACCGACTCCAGAACTCGACTCCAGACCCCGACTCCAGACCCCGACTCCATACCCTGACTCCAGACCGCGACTCCAGACCCCAACTCCAGACCCCGACTCCAGACCCCAACTCCTCCAGACCCCGATGCCACACTCCGACTACTCCAAACCCCGACTCCAGACCTGGACACCTGACCCCGACTCCAGGCCCCGACTACAGACCCCGACTACATATACTGACTCCTCCAGACCCTGACTCCAGAACCCGACTCCAGACCCTGACTACAGACCCCACCTCCAGATCCCGACTCCTCCAGACCCCGACTCCCCCAGACCCCGACTCCTCCAGACCCCGACTCCTCCAGACCCCGACTTCTCTAGACCTTGACTCCTCCAGAGCCCGACTTCTACAGACCCCGAATCCAGACCCCGACTCCAGACCCCATCTCCAGAACCCGACTCCAGACGCCAACTTCAACCCCTACTCCTCCAGACCCCAACTCCAGACCCCGAATTCAGACCCCGACTCCAGACACCGACTCCAGACCCCGACTCAGAACCCCACTCCCGACACCGACTCCCGACCCCGACTCCCGAACCCGACTCCTGCAGACCCCGACTCCTCCAGACCCCGACTCCTCCAGACCCCGACTCCTCCAGACCCCGACTCCTCCAGACCCCAACTTCTACAGACCCCGAATCCAGACCCCTACTCCAGACCCCATCTCCAGAACCCGACTCCAGACGCCAACTTCAACGCCTACTCCTCCAGACCCCAACTCCAGACCCCGAATTCAGACCCCGACTCCAGACACCGACTCCAGACCCCGACTCAGAACCCCACTCCCGACCCCGACTCCCGACCCCGACTCCAGACCGCGACTCCTGCAGACCCCGACTCCTCCAGACCCCGATTCCTCCAGACCCCGATTCCTCCAGACCCCGACTCCTCCAGACCCCGACTCCTCCAGACCCCGACTCCTCCAGACCCCGACTCCTCCAGACCCTGACTCCTCCAGACCCCGTCTCCTCCAGACCCCGTCTCCTCCAGACCCCGTCTCCTCCAGACCCCGACTTCTACAGACCCCGACTTCTACAGACCCCGAATCCAGACCTCGGCTCCATACCCTGATTCCATACCACAACTCCAAACCCCGACTCCAGACCCTGACTCCTCCAGACCCCGATGCCACACTCCGACTACTCCAAACCCCGACTCCAGACCTGGACACCTGACCCCGACTCCAGGCCCTGACTACAGACCCCGACTCCATATACTGACTCCTCCAGACCCTGACTCAGTAACCCCACTCCATACCCTGACTCCAGAACCCGACTCCAGACCCTGACTACAGACCCCACCTCCAGATCCCGACTCCTCCAGACCCCGACTCCACCAGACCCTGACTCCGGGTCCCATCTCCAGTCCCCGTCTCCAGAACCCGACTCCAGACCCCGACTCCAGACTCCGACTCCCGACCCCGACTCCCGACCCCGACTCCAGACCCCGACTCCTCCAGACCCCGACTCCTGCAGACCCCGACTCCTGCAGACCCCGACTCCTCCAGACCCCGACTCCTCCAGACCCCGACTCCTCCAGACCCCGACTCCTCCAGACCCCGACTCCTCCAGACCCCGACTTCTACAGACCCCGAATCCAGACCCCGACTCCAGACCCCATCTCCAGAACCCGACTCCAGACGCCAACTTCAACCCCTACTCCTCCAGACCCCAACTCCAGACCCCGAATTCAGACCCCGACTCCAGACACCGACTCCAGACCCCAACTCAGAACCCCACGCCCGACCCCGACTCCCGACCCCGACTCCCGACCCCGACTCCAGACCGCGACTCCTGCAGACCCCGACTCCTCCAGACGCCGACTCCTCCAGACCCCGACTCCTCCAGACCCCGACTCCTCCAGACCCCGACTCCTCCAGGCCCCGACTCCTCCAGGCCCCAACTCCTCCAGACCCCGACTCCTCCAGACCCCGACTCCTCCAGACCCCGACTCCTCCAGACCCCGTCTCCTCCAGACCCCGTCTCCTCCAGACCCCGACTTCTACAGACCCCGACTCCCGACCCGGACTCCAGACACTGACTCCAGAACTCGACTACAGACCCCGACGCCATATACTGACCCCTCCAGACCCCGACCCCGACTCCCGACCCCGACTCCAGAACCCGACTCCTCCAGACCCCGACTCCTCCAGAGCCCGACTTCTACAGACCCCGAATCCAGACCCCGACTCCAGACCCCATCTCCAGTACCCGACTCCAGAGGCTGACTTCAACCCCTGCTCCTCAGACCCCGACTCCAGACCCCGACTCCAGACCCCGAATTCAGACCCCGACTCCAGACACCGACTCCAGACCCCGACTCCAGATGCCGACTCAGAACCCGACTCCCGACCCCGACTCCAGACCCCGACTCCTCCAGACCCCGACTCCTCCAGACCCTGACTCCTCCATACTCTGACTCCTCCAGACCCTGACTCCTCCAGACCCCGACTCCTCCAGAGCCCGACTTCTACAGACCCCGACTCCAGACCCCGAATTCAGACCCCGACTCCAGACACTGACTCCAGACCCCGACTCCCGACCCAGACTCCCGACCCCGACTCCAGACCCCGACTCCTCCAGACCCCGACTCCTCCAGACCCCGACTCCTCCAGACCCCGACTCCTCCAGACCCCGACTCCTCCAGACCCCGACTCCTCCAGACCCCGACTCCTCCAGACCCCGACTCCTCCAGACCCCGACTCCTCCAGACCCCGACTCCTCCAGACCCTGACTCCTCCAGACCCCGACTTCTACAGACCCCGAATCCAGACCCCGACTCCAGACGCCATCTCCAGAACCCGACTCCAGACGCCGACTTCAACCCCTACTCCTCCAGACCCCAACTCCAGACCCCGAATTCAAACCCCGACTCCAGACACTGACTCCTCCAGAACTCGACTCCAGACCCCGACGCCATGTACTGACCACTCCCGACCCCGACTCCAGACCCTGGCTCCTCCAGAACCCGACGCCATATACTGACTGCTCCAGACCCCGACTTCAGACCCCGACTCCAGACCCCAACTCCAGAACGCGACCACAGACCCCGACCCCAGACACCGACCCCAGACAGTGACTCCAGACACCGACTCCAGACCCCGACTCCAGACCCCGACTCCAGACCCCGACTCCGACCCCGACTCCAGACCAAGAGTCCAGACCCCGACTCCAGATGCCGACTCCAGACCCCGACACCAGTCCCAGACTCCCGAACCCGAATCCAGACCCCGACTCCTGTCCCCAACTCCTCGTGACCCCAACTCCACAGCCTGACTCCTCCAGAACCCGACTCCAGACCCCGAGTCCAGAACCCGACTATAGAAACCGACTCCAGACCCGGACTCCAGACAATGACTCCAGACCGAATCTCCAGGCCCCGACTCCAGACCACGATGCCATATACTGACTCCTCCAGACCCCGACTCCAGACCCCGACTCCAGACCCCGACTCCAGATCCAGAATCCAGACCCCCACTCCAGATCCTGACTACCGATCCCAACTCCTCCTGACCCCAACTGCAGACACTGACTACAGACCCCGACACCAGTCCCAGACTCCAGAACCTGAATCCAGACCCCGACTCCTGTCCCCGACTCCTCCTGACCCCAGCTCCACAGCCCAACTCCTCCAGAACCCAACTCCAGACCCCAAGTCCAGAACCCGACTACAGAAACCGACTCCAGACCCAGACTCCAGACAACGACTCCAGATGCCGACTCCAGACTGCGGTTCCAGGCCCCAACTCCAGACCCCGACGCCATATCCTGACTCCTCCAGACCCCCACT
>NW_027599121.1:0-31214 GCF_964194155.1 Cetorhinus maximus | reverse complement strand
CACACTCCCCACACATAATCACACATTCTCCACTCCCCACACCCCACACCGAATCACACAATCCACACTCTCACTCCCCACACAGAATCACACAATCCCCACTCCCCACTCACCACACAGAATCACACAATCCCCACTCCCCACACAGAATCACAAAATCCCCACTCCCCACACAGAATCACCCAAACCCCACACCCCACACAGAATCACACAATCCCCACTCCCCACATAGAATCACCCAATCCCCACTCCCCACACAGAATCACACAATCCCCACACCCCACACAGAATCACACAATCCCCACTCCCCACACCCCACACAGAATCACACAATCCCGACTCCCCACACAGAATCACACAATCCCCACACCCCACACAGAATAACACAATCACAAATCCCCACACTCAACACAGAAACACACAAATCCCACTCCCCACACCCCACACAGAATCACACAATCCCCACTCCCCACACCCCACACAGAATCACACAATCCACACTCCCCTCCCCCCACACAGATTGACACAATCCCCACTCCCCACACCCGACACAGAATAACAGAATCCCCAATCCCCACACCCCACACAGAATCACACAAATCCCACTCCCCATACCCCACACAGAATCACACAATCCCCACTCCCCACTCCCCACACAGAATCACACAATCCCCACTCCCCACTCCCCACACGGAATCCCACAATCCCTACTCCCCACTCACCACACAGATTCACACAATCCCCACTCCCCACAGAGAATCACACAATCCCCACTCCCCACTCCCCACACAGATTCACAGAATCCCCACTCCCCACACAGTATCACAAATTCCCCACACCCCACACAGAATCACACAATCCCCACTCCCCACACCCCACACAGAATCACACAAATCCCACTCCCCACTCCCCACACAGAATCACACAATCCCCACACCCCACACAGAATCACACAATCCCCACTCCCCACACAGAATCACACAATCCCCACTCCCCACACAGAATCACACAATCCCCACTCCCAACACAGAATCAAGATATCCCCACTCCCCACACAGAATCACACAATCCCCACTCCCCACACTGAATCACACAATCCCCACTCCCCACACAGAATCACACAATCCCCACTCCCCACACAGAATCACACAATCCCCACTCCCCACACAGAATCACACAATCCCCACTCCCCACACAGAATCACACAATCCCCACTTCCCACACAGAATCACACTATCCCCACTCCCCACGCAGAATCACAGAATCCCCACTCCCCACACAGAATCACACAATCCCCACTCCCCATTCCCCACACAGAATCACACAATCCCCACTCCCCAAGCCCCACACAGAATCACACAATCTCCATTCCTCACACCGCACACAGAATAACACAATCCCCACTCCCCACACAGAATCACACAATCCCCACTCCCCACACAGAATCACACATTCCCCACTCCCCACACCCCACACAGAATCACACAATCCCCACTCCCCACTCCAGTCACAGAATCACACAAATCCCACACCCCACAAAGAATCACACAATCCCCACACCCCACACAGAATCACAGAATCCCCACACCCCACACAGAATCACACAAATCCCACTCCCCACACCCCACACAGAATCACACAATCCCCACTCCTCACTCCCCACACAGAATCACACAATCCCCACTCCCCACACAGAATCACACAATCCACACTCCCCACACCCCACACAGAATCACACAATCCCTACTCTACACACCCCACACAGAATCACACAATCCCTATTCGCCACACCCCACACAGAATCACACAATGCCCACTCCCCACACAGAATCACACAATCCCCACTCCCCACACAGAATCACACAATCCCCACTCCCCACACAGAATCACACAATCCCCACTCCCCACACAGAATCACACAATCGCCGTCCCCACACAGAATCACACAATCCCCACTCCCCACACAGAATCACACAATCCCCACTCCCCACACAGAATCACACTATCCCCATTCCCCACACAGAATCACACAATCCCCACTCCCCACACAGAATCACACAATCCCCACTCCACACACCCCACACAGAATCACACAATCCCCACTCCCCATTCCCCGCACAGAATCACACAATCCCCATTCCCCACGCGCCACACAGAATCACACAATCTCCACTCCCCACACCCCACACAGAATAACACAATCCCCACTCCCCACACAGAATCACACAATCCCCACTCCCCACACAGAATCACACATTCCCCACTCCCCACACCCCACACAGAATCACACAATCCCCATTCCCGACACAGAATCACACAATCCCCACTGCCAACAACCCACACAGAATCACACAATCCCCACTCCCCACACCCCACACAGAATCACACAATCCACACTCCCCACTCCCCACACAGAATCACACAATCCACACTCCCCACACCCCACACAGAATCACACAATCCACACTCCCCACTCCCCACACAGAATCACTCAATCCCGACTCCCCATACCCCACACAGAATTACACAATCCACACTCCACACTCCCCACACAGAATCACACAATCCCCACTCCCCACGCCCCACACAGAATCACACAATCCCCACTTCCCACACAGAATCACACAATCCACACTCGCCACTCCCCACACAGAATCACACAATCCCCACACCCCACACCCCACACAGAATCACACAATCCCCACTCCCCACTCCCCACTCCCCACACAGAATTACACAATCCCCACTCCCCAAACAGAATCACACAATCCCCACTCCACACTCCCCTCACAGAATCACACAATCCCCACTCCCCACACCCCACACAGAATCACACAATCCCCACTCTCCACACCCCACACAGAACCACACAATCCCCATTCGCCACACCCCACACAGAATCACACAATACCCACTCCCCACACAGAATCACACAATCCCCACTCCCCACACAGAATCACACAATCCCCACTCCCCACACATAATCACACAATCCCCACTCCCCACACATAATCACACAATCCCCACTCCCCACACCCCACACACAATCACACAATCCACACACCTAACACAGAATCACAAAATCCCACTCCCCACTCCCCACACAGAATAACACAATCCCCACACCCCACACAGAGTCACACAATCCCCACTCCCCACACCCCACACAGAATCACACAATCCACACTCCCCACACCCCACACAAAATCACACAATCCCCACACCCCGCACAGAATCACACAATCCCCACACCCCACACAGCATCACACAATCCCCACTCCTCACACAGAATGACACAATCCCCACAACCCACACAGAATCACACAATCCCCACTCCCCACACCCCACACAGAATCACACAATCCCCACTCCCCACACCCCACACAGAATAACACAAACCCCAATCCCCACAACCCCACACAGAATCACACAAATCACACTCCCCACACCCCACACAGAATCAGACAATCCCCACTCCCCACTCCCCACACAGAATCACACAATCCCCACTCCCCACACCCCACACAGAATCACACAATCCACACTCTCCACACCCAACACAGAATCACACAATCCCCATTCGCCACACCCCACACAGAATCACACAATCCCCACTTCCCACACAGAATCACAGAAACCCCACTACACACTCCCCACACATATTCACACATTCTCCACTCCCCACACCCCACACCGAATCACACAATCCACACTCTCACTCCCCACACAGAATCACACAATCCCCACTCCCCACTCACCACACAGAATCACACAATCCCCACTCCCCACACAGAATCACAAAATCCCCACTCCCCACACAGAATCACCCAAACCCCACACCCCACACAGAATCACACAATCCCCACTCCCCACATAGAATCACCCAATCCCCACTCCCCACACAGAATCACACAATCCCCACACCCCACACAGAATCACACAATCCCCACTCCCCACACCCCACGCAGAATCACACAATCCCGACTCCCCACACAGAATCACACAATCCCCACACCCCACACAGAATAACACAATCACAAATCCCCACACCCAACACAGAAACACACAAATCCTACTCGCCACACCCCACACAGAATCACACAATCCCCACTCCCCACACCCCACACAGAATCACACAATCCCCACTCCCCTCCCCCCACACAGATTGACACAATCCCCAATCCCCACACCCGACACAGAATAACACAATCCCCAATCCCCACACCCCACACAGAATCACACAAATCCCAATCCCCATACCCCACACAGAATCACACAATCCCCACTCCCCACTCCCCACACAGAATCACACAATCCCCACTCCCCACTCCCCACACGGAATCCCACAATCCCTACTCCCCACTCACCACACAGAATCACACAATCCCCACACCCCACACAGAATCACACAATCCCCACTCCCCACACAGAATCACACAATCCCCACTCCCCAAACAGAATCACACAATCCCCACTCCCCACACCCCACACAGAATCACACAATCCCCACTCCCCACACAGAATCACACAATCCCCACTCCCCGCACAGAATCACACAATCCCCACACCCCACACAGAATCACACATTCCCCACTCCCCACTCCCCACACAGAATCACACAATCCCCACTCCACACACCCCACACAGAATCACACAATCCCCACTCCCCATTCCCCGCACAGAATCACACAATCCCCATTCCCCACGCGCCACACAGAATCACACAATCTCCACTCCCCACACCCCACACAGAATAACACAATCCCCACTCCCCACACAGAATCACACAATCCCCACTCCCCACACAGAATCACACATTCCCCACTCCCCACACCCCACACAGAATCACACAATCCCCATTCCCGACACAGAATCACACAATCCCCACTGCCAACAACCCACACAGAATCACACAATCCCCACTCCCCACACCCCACACAGAATCACACAATCCACACTCCCCACTCCCCACACAGAATCACACAATCCACACTCCCCACACCCCACACAGAATCACACAATCCACACTCCCCACTCCCCACACAGAATCACTCAATCCCGACACCCCACACACCACACAGAATTACACAATCCACACTCCACACTCCCCCACAGAATCACACAATCCCCACTCCCCACACCCCACACAGAATCACACAATCCCCACTTCCCACACAGAATCACACAATCCACACTCGCCACTCCCCACACAGAATCACACAATCCCCACACCCCACACCCCACACAGAATCACACAATCCCCACTCCCCACTCCCCACTCCCCACACAGAATTACACAATCCCCACTCCCCAAACAGAATCACACAATCCCCACTCCACACTCCCCTCACAGAATCACACAATCCCCACTCCCCACACCCCACACAGAATCACACAATCCCCACTCTCCACACCCCACACAGAACCACACAATCCCCATTCGCCACACCCCACACAGAATCACACAATACCCACTCCCCACACAGAATCACATAATCCCCACTCCCCACACAGAATCACACAATCCCCACTCCCCACACATAATCACACAATCCCCACTCCCCACACATAATCACACAATCCCCACTCCCCACACCCCACACACAATCACACAATCCACACACCTAACACAGAATCACAAAATCCCAATCCCCACTCCCCACACAGAATAACACAATCCCCACACCCCACACAGAGTCACACAATCCCCACTCCCCACACCCCACACAGAATCACACAATCCACACTCCCCACACCCCACACAAAATCACACAATCCCCACACCCCGCACAGAATCACACAATCCCCACACCCCACACAGCATCACACAATCCCCACTCCTCACACAGAATGACACAATCCCCACACCCCACACAGAATCACACAATCCCCACTCCCCACACCCCACACAGAATCACACAATCCCCACTCCCCACACCCCACACAGAATAACACAAACCCCAATCCCCACAACCCCACACAGAATCACACAAATCACACTCCCCACACCCCACACAGAATCAGACAATCCCCACTCCCCACTCCCCACACAGAATCACACAATCCCCACTCCCCACACCCCACACAGAATCACACAATCCACACTCTCCACACCCAACACAGAATCACACAATCCCCATTCGCCACACCCCACACAGAATCACACAATCCCCACTTCCCACACAGAATCACAGAAACCCCACTACACACTCCCCACACATAATCACACATTCTCCACTCCCCACACCCCACACCGAATCACACAATCCACACTCTCACTCCCCACACAGAATCACACAATCCCCACTCCCCACTCACCACACAGAATCACACAATCCCCACTCCCCACACAGAATCACAAAATCCCCACTCCCCACACAGAATCACCCAAACCCCACACCCCACACAGAATCACACAATCCCCACTCCCCACATTGAATCACCCAATCCCCACTCCCCACACAGAATCACACAATCCCCACACCCCACACAGAATCACACAATCCCCACTCCCCACACCCCACACAGAATCACACAATCCCGACTCCCCACACAGAATCACACAATCCCCACACCCCACACAGAATAACACAATCACAAATCCCCACACCCAACACAGAAACACACAAATCCCACTCCCCACACCCCACACAGAATCACACAATCCCCACTCCCCACACCCCACACAGAATCACACAATCCCCACTCCCCTCCCCCCACACAGATTGACACAATCCCCACTCCCCACACCCGACACAGAATAACACAATCCCCAATCACCACACCCCACACAGAATCACACAAATCCCACTCCCCATACCCCACACAGAATCACACAATCCCCACTCCCCACTCCCCACACAGAATCACACAATCCCCACTCCCCACTCCCCACACGGAATCCCACAATCCCTACTCCCCACTCACCACACAGAATCACACAATCCCCACACCCCACACAGAATCACACAATCCCCACTCCCCACACAGAATCACACAATCCCCACTCCCCAAACAGAATCACACAATCCCCACTCCCCACACCCCACACAGAATCACACAATCCCCACTCCCCACACAGAATCACACAATCCCCACTCCCCGCACAGAATCACACAATCCCCACACCCCACACAGAATCACACATTCCCCACTCCCCACAACCCGCACAGAATCACACAATCCCCACTCCCCACACAGAATCACACAATCCCCACCCCCCACACCCCACACAGAATCACAGAAACTCCACCCCCCACACCCCATACAGAATCACACAATCCCCAATCCCCACACAGAATCACACAATCCCCACTCCCCACACCGATTCATACAATCCCCACACCCCAAACCTCATACAGAATCACACAATCCTCACTCCCCACACCCAACACAGAATCACACAATCCCCACTCCCCACACAGAATCACACAATCCCCACTCCCCACACCCCACACAGAATCACACAATCCCCACTCCCCACTCCCCACACATAATCACACAGTCCCCACTCCCCACACCCCACACAGAATCACACAATCCCCACTCCCCACTCCCCACACAGAATCACACAATCCCCACTCCCCACACAGAATCACACAATCCCCACTCCCCACACAGAATCACACAATCCCCACTCCCCACACAGAAACACACAGTCCCCACTCCCCACACCCCACACAGAATCACACAATCCCAACTCCCCACACCCCACACAGAATCACACAATCCCCACACCCCACTTCCCACACAGAATCACACAATCCACACTCCCCACACCCCACACAGAATCACACAATCCCCACTCCCCACACAGAATCACACAATCCCCACTCCCCACTCCCCACATAGAATCACACAATCCCCACTCCCCACTCCCCACACAGAATCACACAATCCCCACACCCCACTTCCCACACAGAATCACACAATCCACACTCCCCACACCCCGCACAGAATCATACAATCCCCACTCCCCACACAGAATCGCACAATCCCCACTCCCCACTCCCCACACAGAATCACACAATCCCCTCTCCCCACAAAGAATCACACAATCCCCACTCCCCACAAAGAATCACACAATCCTCACTCCCCACTCCCCACAGAGAATCACACAATCCCCACTCCCCACACCCCACACAGAATCACACAATCCCCACTTCCCACACAGAATCACACAATCCCCACTCCCCTCACAGAATCACAGAATCCCCACTCCGCACACAGAATCCGACAATCCCCACACCGCCCACCCCACACAGAATCACACAATCCCCACTCCCCACACAGAATCACACAATCTCCACTCCCCAAATCCCACACAGAATCACACAATCCCCACACCACACACAGAATCACACAATCCCCACTCCCCACACCCCACACAGAATCACTCAATCCCCACTCCCCACTCCCAACATAGAATCACACAATCCCCAGACCCTCACCCCACACAGAATCACACAATCCACACTCCCCACACAGAATCACACAATCCCCACACCCCACACCCCACACAGAATCACACAATCCCCACTCCACACACAGAATCACACAATCCCCACACCCCACACCCCACACAGAATCACACAATCCCCACTCCCCACACAGAATCAAACAATCTCCACTCCCCACACAGAATCAGACAATCCCCACTCCCCACTCCCCGCACAGAATCACACAATGCCCACACCCCACACAGAATCACACAATCCCCACTCCCCACACAGAATCACACAATCCCCAATCCCCACACCCCACACAGAATCACACAATCCCCACTCCCCACACAGAATCACACAATCCCCACTCCCCACACAGAATCACACAATCCCCACTCCCCACGCCGAATCACACAATCCCCACACCCCACACAGAATCACACAATCCCCACTCCCCACTCCTCACACAGAATCACACAATCCCCACTCCCCACTCCCCACACAGAATCGCACAATCCCCACATCCCACACAGAATCACACAATCCCCACTCCCCACTCCTCACACAGAATCACACAATCCCCACTCCCCACACCGCACACAGAATCACACAATCCCCACTCCCCACACAGAATCACACAATCGCCACTCCCCACACACCACACAGAATCACACAATCCCCACACCCCACACCCCACACAGAATCACACAATCCCCACTCCCCACACAGAATCACACAATCCCCACACCCCACACAGAATCACACAATCCCCACTCCCCACACAGAATCACACAATCCCCACTCCCCAAACAGAATCACACAATCCCCACTCCCCACACCCCACACAGAATCACACAATCCCCACTCCCCACACAGAATCACACAATCCCCACTCCCAGCACAGAATCACACAATCCCCACACCCCACACAGAATCACACATTCCCCACTCCCCACAACCCGCACTGAATCACACAATCCCCACTCCCCACACAGAATCACACAATCCCCACCCCCCACACCCCACACAGAATCACAGAAACTCCACCCCCCACACCCCATACAGAATCACACAATCCCCAATCCCCACACAGAATCACACAATCCCCACTCCCCACACAGATTCATACAATCCCCACACCCCAAATCTCATACAGAATCACACAATCCTCACTCCCGACACCCCACACAGAATCACACAATCCCCACTCCCCACACAGAATCACACAATCCCCACTCCCCACACCCCACACAGAATCACACAATCCCCACTCCCCACTCCCCACACATAATCACACAGTCCCCACACCCCACACCCCACACAGAATCACACAATCCCCACTCCCCACTCCCCACACAGAATCACACAATCCCCACTCCCCACACAGAATCACACAATCCCCACTCCCCACACAGAATCACACAATCCCCACTCCCCACACAGAAACACACAGTCCCCACTCCCCAAACCCCACACAGAATCACACAATCCCAACTCCCCACACCCCACACAGAATCACACAATCCCCACACCCCACTTCCCACACAGAATCACACAATCCACACTCCCCACACCCCACACAGAATCACACAATCCCCACTCCCCACACAGAATCACACAATCCCCACTCCCCACTCCCCACATAGAAATACACAATCCCCACTCCCCACTCCCCACACAGAATCACACAATCCCCACACCCCACTTCCCACACAGAATCACACAATCCACACTCCCCACACCCCGCACAGAATCACACAATCCCCACTCCCCACACAGAATCACACAATCCCCACACCCCACACAGAATCACACAATCCCCGCTCCCCACTCCTCACACAGAATCACACAATCCACACTCCCCACACAGAATCACACAATCCCCACACCCGACACAGAATCACACAATCCCCACTCCCCATTCAGAATCACACAATCCCCACTCCCCACACAGAATCACACAATCCCCAATCCCCACACCCCACACAGAATCACACAATCCCCACTCCCCACACAGAATCACACAATCCCCACTCCCCATTCCCCACACAGAATCACAGAATCCCCACTCCCCATTCCCCACACAGAATCACACAATCCCCACTCCCCACACCCCACACAGAATCACACAATCCCCACTCCCCAATCCCCACACAGAATCACACAATCCCCACACCCCACTCCCCACACAGAATCACACAATCCTCACTCCCCACACAGAATCACACAATCCCCACTCCCCACACAGAATCACACAATCCCCACTCCCCACTCCCCACACAGAATCACACAATCCCCACTCCCCACACCCCATGCAGAATCACACAATCCCCACACCCCACTCCCCACACAGAATCACATAATCCCCACACCCCGCTCCCCACGCAGAATCACACAATCCCCACACCCCACTCCCCACACAGAATCACACAATCCCAACACCCCACACAGAATCACACAATCCCCACTCCCCACACAGAATCACACAATCCCCACTCCCCACACAGAATCACACAATCCCCACTCCCCACTCCCCACACAGAATCACACAATCCCCACTCCCCACACCCCACACAGAATCACACAATCCTCACTCCCCACTCCCCACACAGAATCACACAATCCCCAGACCCCACACAGAATCACACAATCCCCACTCCCAACTCCCCAAACAGAATCACACAATCCCCACTCCCCACACAGAATCACACATTCCCCACACCCCACACCCCACACAGAATCATACAATCCCCACTCCCCACACAGAATCACACATTCCCCACACCCCACTCTCCACACAGAATCACACAATCCCCACTCCCCACACAGAATCACATAATCCCCACTCCCCACACAGAATCACACATGCCCCACACCCCACACAGAATCACACAATCCCCACTCACCACGCAGAATCGCACAATCACCACTCCCCACTCCCCACACAGACTCACACAATCACGACTCCCCACTCCCCACTCCCCACACACAATCCCCACTCCCCACACAGAATCACACAATCCTCACTCCCCACACCCCACACAGAATCACACAATCCCCACTCCCCACTCCCCACACAGAATCACACAATCCCCGCTCCCCACACCCCACACAGAATCTCACAATCCCCACACCCCACTCCCCACACAGAATCACACAATCCCCACTCCCCACACAGAATCACACAATCCCCACTCCCCACACTCCACACAGAATCACACAATCCCCACACCCCACACAGAATCACACATTTCCCACTCGCCACAACCCACACTGAATCACACAATCCCCACTCCCCACACCCCACACAGAATCACACAATCCCCACTCCCCACACCCCACACAGAATCTCACAATCCCCACTCCCCACACAGAATCACACAATCCCCAATCCCCACACCCCACACAGAATCACACAATCCCCACTCGCCACACAGAATCACACAATCCCCAATCCCCACACCCCACACAGAATCACACAATCCCCAATCCCCACACCCCACACAGAATCACACAATCCCCACTCCCCACACCCCACACAGAATCACACAATCCCCACTCCCCACACAGAATCACACAATCCCCACTCCCCACACAGAATCACACAATCCGCACTCCCCACACAGAATCACACAATCCCCACTCCCCACACAGAATCACACAATCCCCACTCCTCACAACCAGACAGAATCACACAATCCACACTCCCAACACCCCACACTGATTCACACAATCCCAACTCCCCACACAGAATGACAGAATCAGACAATCCCCACTCCTCACACCACATTCAGAATAACACGATCCCCACAAACCACTCCCCACACAGAATCACACATTCCCCACTCCCCACACAGAATTAAGCAATCCCGACTCATCACTCCCCACACAGAATCACACAATCCCCACACCCCACACCCCACACAGAATCAAACAATCCCCACACCCCACACAGACTCACACAATCCCCACTCCACACACAGAATCACACAATCCCCAATCCCCACAACCCCACACAGAATCAAACAATCCCCACACACTACACAGAGTCACACAATCCCCACTCCCCAATCCCCACACAGAATCACACAATCCCCAGACCCCACACCCCACACAGAATCACACAATCCCCAATCCAAATACAGAATCACACAATCCCCACTCCCCACACCCCACACAGAATCACGAAATCCTCACACCCCACAAAGAATCACACAATTCCCACTCTCCACTTCCCACACAAAATCACATAATCCCCACTCCCCACACAGAATCACACAATCCCCACTCCCCACACCCCAAACAGAATCACACAATCTCCACCCCCCCCTCCCACACAGAATCACAGAATCCCCACTGCCCACTACCCACACAGAATCACACAATCCCCACTCCCCACACAGAATCACACAATCCCCACTCCCCACTCCCCACATAGAATCACACAATCCCCACTCCCCACTCCCCACACAGAATCACACAATCCCCACACCCCACTTCCCACACAGAATCACACAATCCACACTCCCCACACCCCACACAGAATCACACAATCCCCACTCCCCACACAGAATCACACAATCCCCACCCCCCACACCCCACACTGAATTACACAATCCCCACTCCCCACACAGAATCACACAATCCCCACTCCCCACTCCCCACACAGAATCACACAATCACCTCTCCCCAGAAAGAATCACACAATCCCCACTCCCCACAAAGAATCACACAATCCTCACTCCCCACACAGAATCACACAATCCCCACTCCCCACACCCCACACAGAATCACACAATCCCCACTTCCCACACAGAATCACACAATCACCACACCCCACACCCCACCCAGAATCACACAATCCCCACTCCCCACACAGAATCACACAATCTCCACTCCCCTCGCTGAATCACACAATCCCCAGTCCCCTCACAGAATCACACAATCCCCACTCCCCTCACAGAATCACAGAATCCCCGCTCCGCACACAGAATCCGACAATACCCACACCGCCCACCCCACACAGAATCACACAATCCCCACTCCCCACACAGAATCACACAATCTCCACTCCCCAAATCCCACACAGAATCACACAATCCCCACACCACACACAGAATCACACAAACCCCACTCCCCTCACAGAATCACACAATCCCCACTCTCCACTCCCAACATAGAATCACACAATCCGCACACCCTCACCCCACACAGAATCACACAATCCACACTCCCCACACAGAATCACACAATCTCCACACCCCACACCCCACACAGAATCACACAATCCCCACTCCACACACAGAATCACACAATCCCCACACCCCACACCCCACACAGAATCACACAATCCCCACTCCCCACACAGAATCACACAATCTACACTCCCCACACAGAATCAGACAATCCCCACGCCCCACTCCCCGCACAGAATCACACAATCCCCACACCCCACACAGAATCACACAATCCCCACTCCCCACACAGAATCACACAATCCCCACTCCCCACACAGAATCACACAATCCCCACACCCCACACAGAATCACACAATCCCCACTCTCCACTCCTCACACAGAATCACACAATCCCCACTCCCCACTCCCCACACAGAATCGCACAATCCCCACATCCCACACAGAATCACACAATCCCCACTCCCCACACCCCACACAGAATCACTCAATCCCCACTCCCCACACCCCACACAGAATCACACAATCCCCACTCCCCACACAGAATCACACAATCCCCACTCCCCACACACCACACAGAATCACACAATCCCCACTCCCCACACCCCACACAGAATCACACAATCCCCACTCCCCACACAGAATCACACAATCCCCACACCCCACACCCCACACAGAATCACACAATCCCCACACCCCACACAGAATCACACAATCCCCACTCCCCACACAGAATCACACAATCCCAACTCCCCTCTTCCCACACAGAATCACACAATCCCCACTCCCCACTCCCCACACAGAATCACACAATCCCCACACCCCACACAGAATCACACAATCCCCACTCCCCACACAGAATCACACAATCCCAACTCCCCTCTCCCCACACAGAATCACACAATCCCCACTCCCCACTCCCCACACAGAATCACACAATCCCCACTCCCCACACAGAATCACAAAATCTCCACTCCCCACACAGAATCGCACAATCCCCACTCCCCTCTCCCCACACAGAATCACACAATCCCCTCTCCCCACAAAGAATCACACAATCCCCACTCCCCACAAAGAATCACACAATCCTCACTCCCCACTCCCCACACAGAATCACACAATCCCCACTCCCCACACCCCACACAGAATCACACAATCCCCACTTCCCACACAGAATCACACAATCCCCACTCCCCTCACAGAATCACAGAATCCCCACTCCGCACACAGAATCCGACAATCCCCACACCGCCCACCCCACACAGAATCACACAATCCCCACTCCCCACACAGAATCACACAATCTCCACTCCCCAAATCCCACACAGAATCACACAATCCCCACACCACACACAGAATCACACAAACCCCACTCCCCTCACAGAATCACACAATCCCCACTCCCCACTCCCAACATAGAATCACACAATCCCCACACCCTCACCCCACACAGAATCACACAATCCACACTCCCCAAACAGAATCACACAATCCCCACACCCCACACCCCACACAGAATCACACAATCCCCACTCCACACACAGAATCATACAATCCCCACACCCCACACAGAATCACACAATCCCCACTCCCCACACAGAATCAAACAATCTCCACTCCCAACACAGAATCAGACAATCCCCACTCCCCACTCCCCGCACAGAATCACACAATGCCCACACCCCACACAGAATCACACAATCCCCACTCCCCACACAGAATCACACAATCCCCACTCCCCACACAGAATCACACAATCCCCACTCCCCACGCTGAATCACACAATCCCCACACCCCACACAGAATCACACAATCCCCACTCCCCACTCCTCACACAGAATCACACAATCCCCACTCCCCACTCCCCACACAGAATCGCACAATCCCCACATCCCACACAGAATCACACAATCCCCACTCCCCACTCCTCACACAGAATCACACAATCCCCACTCCCCACACCGCACACAGAATCACACAATCCCCACTACCCACACAGAATCACACAATCCCCACTCCCCACACACCACACAGAATCACACAATCCCCACTCCCCACACCCCACACAGAATCACACAATCCCCACTCCCCACACAGAATCACACAATGCCCACATCCCACACAGAATCACACAATCCCCACTCCCCACACAGAATCACACAATCCCCACTCCCCAAACAGAATCACACAATCCCCACTCCCCACACCCCACACAGAATCACACAATCCCCACTCCCCACACAGAATCACACAATCCCCACTCCCAGCACAGAATCACACAATCCCCACACCCCACACAGAATCACACATTCCCCACTCCCCACAACCCGCACAGAATCACACAATCCCCACTCCCCACACAGAATCACACAATCCCCACCCCCCACACCCCACACAGAATCACAGAAACTCCACCCCCCACACCCCATACAGAATCACACAATCCCCAATCCCCACACAGAATCACACAATCCCCACTCCCAACACAGATTCATACAATCCCCACACCCCAAACCTCATACAGAATCACACAATCCTCACTCCCGACACCCCACACAGAATCACACAATCCCCACTCCCCACACAGAATCACACAATCCCCACTCCCCACACCCCACACAGAATCACACAATCCCCACTCTCCACTCCCCACACATAATCACACAGTCCCCACTCCCCACACCCCACACAGAATCACACAATCCCCACTCCCCACTCCCCACACAGAATCACACAATCCCCACTCCCCACACAGAATCACACAATCCCCACTCCCCACACAGAATCACACAATCCCCACTCCCCACACAGAATCACACAATCCCCACTCCCCACACAGAATCACACAATCCCCACTCCCCACACAGAAACACACAGTCCCCACACCCCACTTCCCACACAGAATCACACAATCCACACTCCTCACACCCCTCACAGAATCACACAATCCCCACTCCCCACACAGAATCACACAATCCCCACTCCCCACTCCCCACATAGAAATACACAATCCCCACTCCCCACTCCCCACACAGAATCACACAATCCCCACACCCCACTTCCCACACAGAATCACACAATCCACACTCCCCACACCTCGCACAGAATCACACAATCCCCACTCCCCACACAGAATCACACAATCCCCACACCCCACACAGAATCACACAATCCCCGCTCCCCACTCCTCACACAGAATCACACAATCCACACTCCCCACACAGAATCACACAATCCCCACACCCGACACAGAATCACACAATCCCCACTCCCCATTCAGAATCACACAATCCCCACTCACCACACAGAATCACACAATCCCCACTCCACACTCCCCACACAGACTCACACAATCCCCACTCCCCACACAGAATCACACAATCCCCACTCCCCATTCAGAATCACACAATCGCCACTCCCCACACAGAATCACACAATCCCCACTCCCCACACAGAATCACACAATCCCCACTCCCCACACAGAATCACACAATCCCCACTCCCCATTCCCCACACAGAATCACACAATCCCCACTTCCCATTCCCCACACAGAATCACACAATCCCCACTCCCCATTCCCCACACAGAATCACACAATCCCCACTCCCCTCACAGAATCACAGAATCCCCACTCCGCACACAGAATCCGACAATCCCCACACCGCCCACCCCACACAGAATCACACAATCCCCACTCCCCACACAGAATCACACAATCTCCACTCCCCAAATCCCACACAGAATCACACAATCCCCACACCACACACAGAATCACACAAACCCCACTCCCCTCACAGAATCACACAATCCCCACTCCCCACTCCCAACATAGAATCACACAATCCCCACACCCTCACCCCACACAGAATCACACAATCCACACTCCCCACACAGAATCACACAATCCCCACACCCCACACCCCACACAGAATCACACAATCCCCACTCCACACACAGAATCACACAATCCCCACACCCCACACCCCACACAGAATCACAAAATCCCCACTCCCCACACAGAATCAAACAATCTCCACTCCCCACACAGAATCAGACAATCCCCACTCCCCACTCCCCGCACAGAATCACACAATGCCCACACCCCACACAGAATCACACAATCCCCACTCCCCACACAGAATCACACAATCCCCACTCCCCACACAGAATCACACAATCCCCACTCCCCACGCCGAATCACACAATCCCCACACCCCACACAGAATCACACAATCCCCACTCCCCACTCCTCACACAGAATCACACAATCCCCACTCCCCACTCCCCACACAGAATCGCACAATCCCCACATCCCACACAGAATCACACAATCCCCACTCCCCACTCCTCACACAGAATCACACAATCCCCACACCCACACCGCACACAGAATCACACAATCCCCACTCCCCACACAGAATCACACAATCCCCACTCCCCACACACCACACAGAATCACACAATCCCCACTCCCCACACCCCACACAGAATCACACAATCCCCACTCCCCACACAGAATCACACAATCCCCACACCCCACACAGAATCACACAATCCCCACTCCCCACACAGAATCACACAATCCCCACTCCCCAAACAGATTCACACAATCCCCACTCCCCACACCCCACACAGAATCACACAATCCCCACTCCCCACACAGAATCACACAATCCCCACTCCCAGCACAGAATCACACAATCCCCACACCCCACACAGAATCACACATTCCCCACTCCCCACAACCCGCACAGAATCACACAATCCCCACTCCCCACACAGAATCACACAATCCCCACCCCCCACACCCCACACAGAATCACAGAAACTCCACCCCCCACACCCCATACAGAATCACACAATCCCCAATCCCCACACAGAATCACACAATCCCCACTCCCAACACAGATTCATACAATCCCCACACCCCAAACCTCATACAGAATCACACAATCCTCACTCCCGACACCCCACACAGAATCACACAATCCCCACTCCCCACACAGAATCACACAATCCCCACTCCCCACACCCCACACAGAATCACACAATCCCCACTCCCCACTCCCCATACATAATAACACAGTCCCCACTCCCCACACCCCACACAGAATCACACAATCCCCACTCCCCACTCCCCACACAGAATCACACAATCCCCACTCCCCACACAGAATCACACAATCCCCACTCCCCACACAGAATCACACAATCCCCACTCCCCACACAGAAACACACAGTCCCCACTCCCCACACCCCACACAGAATCACACAATCCCAACTCCCCACACCCCACACAGAATCACACAATCCCCAGACCCCACTTCCCACACAGAATCACACAATCCACACTCCCCACACCCCACACAGAATCACACAATCCCCACTCCCCACACAGAATCACACAATCCCCACTCCCCACTCCCCACATAGAAATACACAATCCCCACTCACCACTCCCCACACAGAATCACACAATCCCCACACCCCACTTCCCACACAGAATCACACAATCCACACTCCCCACACCCCGCACAGAATCACACAATCCCCACTCCCCACACAGAATCACACAATCCCCACACCCCACACAGAATCACACAATCCCCGCTCCCCACTCCTCACGCAGAATCACACAATCCACACTCCCCACACAGAATCACACAATCCCCACACCCGACACAGAATCACACAATCCCCACTCCCCATTCAGAATCACACAATCCCCACTCACCACACAGAATCACACAATCCCCACTCCACACTCCCCACACAGAATCACACAATCCCCACTCCCCACACAGAATCACACAATCCCCACACCCCACACCGAATCACACAATCCCCACTCCCCACACAGAATCACACAATCCCTACTCCACACACTGAATCATACAATCCCCACTCCCCACACAGAATCACACAATCCCCACTCCCCACTCCCCATTCAGAATCACACAATCGCCACTCCCCACACAGAATCACACAATCCCCACTCCCCACACAGAATCACACAATCCCCACTCCCCACACAGAATCACACAATCCCCACTCCCCATTCCCCACACAGAATCACACAATCCCCACTCCCCATTCCCCACACAGAATCACACAATCCCCACTCCCCACACCCCACACAGAATCACACAATCCCCACTCCCCACTCCCCACACAGAATCACACAATCCCCACACCCCACTCCCCACACAGAATCACACAATCCTAACTCCCCACACAGAATCACACAATCCCCACTCCCCACACATATTCACACAATCCCCACTCCCCACTACCCACACAGAATCACACAAACCCCACTCCCCACACCCCATGCAGAATCACACAATCCCCACACCCCACTCCCCACACAGAATCACATAATCCCCACACCCCACTCCCCACGCAGAATCACACAATCCCCACACCCCACTCCCCACACAGAATCACACAATCCCAACACCCCACACAGAATCACACAATCCCCACTCCCCACACAGAATCACACAATCCCCACTCCCCACACAGAATCACACAATCCCCACTCCCCACTCCCCACACAGAATCACACAATCCCCACTCCCCACACCCCACACAGAATCACACAATCCTCACTCCCCACTCCCCACACAGAATCACACAATCCCCAGTCCCCACACAGAATCACACAATCCCCACTCCCAACTCCCCAAACAGAATCACACAATCCCCACTCCCCACACAGAATCACACATTCCCCACACCCCACACCCCACAGAGAATCATACAATCCCCAATCCCCACACAGATTCACACATTCCCCACACCCCACTCTCCACACAGAATCACACAATCCCCACTCCCCACACAGAATCACATAATCCCCACTCCCCACACAGAATCACACATGCCCCACACCCCACACAGAAACACACAATCCCCACTCCCCACGCAGAATCACACAATCACGACTCCCCACTCCCCACTCCCCACACACAATCCCCACTCCCCACACAGAATCACACAATCCTCACTCCCCACACCCCACACAGAATCACACAATCCCCACTCCCCACTCCCCACACAGAATCACACAATCCCCGCTCCCAACACCCCACACAGAATCTCACAATCCCCACACCCCACTCCCCACACAGAATCACACAATCCCCACTCCCCACACAGAATCACACAATCCCCACTCCCCACACTCCACACAGAATCACACAATCCCCACACCCCACACAGAATCACACATTTCCCACTCGCCACAACCCACACTGAATCACACAATCCCCACTCCCCACACCCCACACAGAATCACACAATCCCCACTCCCCACACCCCACACAGAATCTCACAATCCCCACTCCCCACACAGAATCACACAATCCCCAATCCCCACACCCCACACAGAATCACACAATCCCCACTCCCCACACAGAATCACACAATCCCCAATCCCCACACCCCACACAGAATCACACAATCCCCAATCCCCACACCCCACACAGAATCACACAATCCCCACTCCCCACACCCCACACAGAATCACACAATCCCCACTCCCCACACAGAATCACACAATCCCCACTCCCCACACAGAATCACACAATCCGCACTCCCCACACAGAATCACACAATCCCCACTCCCCACACAGAATCACACAATCCCCACTCCTCACAACCAGACAGAATCACACAATCCACACTCCCAACACCCCACACTGAATCACACAATCCCAACTCCCCACACAGAATCACAGAATCAGACAATCCCCACTCCTCACACCACATTCAGAATAACACGATCCCCACAACCCACTCCCCACACAGAATCACACAATCCCCACTCCCCACACAGAATTAAGCAATCCCGACTCATCACTCCCCACACAGAATCACACAATCCCCAACACCCCACACCCCACACAGAATCAAACAATCCCCACACCCCACACAGACTCACACAATCCCCACTCCACATACAGAATCACACAATCCCCAATCCCCACAACCCCACACAGAATCAAACAATCCCCACACACTACACAGAGTCACACAATCCCCACTCCCCAATCCCCACACAGAATCACACAATCCCCAGACCCCACACCCCACACAGAATCACACAATCCCCAATCCAAATACAGAATCACACAATCCCCACTCCCCACACCCCACACAGAATCACGAAATCCTCACACCCCACAAAGAATCACACAATTCCCACTCTCCACTTCCCACACAGAATCACATAATCCCCACTCCCCACACAGAATCACACAATCCCCACTCCCCACACCCCGCACAGAATCACACAATCCCCACTCCACACACCCCACACAGAATCACACAATCTCCACCCCCCCCTCCCACACAGAATCACAGAATCCCCACTGCCCACTACCCACACAGAATCACACAATCCCCACTCCCCACACAGAATCACACAATCCCCACTCCCCACACCCCACACAGAATCACACAATCTCCACCCCCCCCTCCCACACAGAATCACAGAATCCCCACTGCCCACTACCCACACAGAATCACACAATCCCCACTCCCCACACAGAATCACACAATCCCCACTCCCCACTCCCCACATAGAATCACACAATCCCCACTCCCCACTCCCCACATAGAATCACACAATCCCCACTCCCCACACCCCACACAGAATCACACAATCCCCACACCCCACTTCCCACACAGAATCACACAATCCACACTCCCCACACCCCACACAGAATCACACAATCCCCACTCCCCACACAGAATCACACAATCCCCACCCCCCACACCCCACACTGAATTACACAATCCCCACTCCCCACACAGAATCACACAATCCCCACTCCCCACTCCCCACACAGAATCACACAATCCCCTCTCCCCACAAAGAATCACACAATCCCCACTCCCCACAAAGAATCACACAATCCTCACTCCCCACACAGAATCACACAATCCCCACTCCCCACACCCCACACAGAATCACACAATCCCCACTTCCCACACAGAATCACACAATCACCACACCCCACACCCCACCCAGAATCACACAATCCCCACTCCCCACACAGAATCACACAATCTCCACTCCCCTCGCTGAATCACACAATCCCCAGTCCCCTCACAGAATCACACAATCCCCACTCCCCTCACAGAATCACAGAATCCCCGCTCCGCACACAGAATCCGACAATCCCCACACCGCCCACCCCACACAGAATCACACAATCCCCACTCCCCACACAGAATCACACAATCTCCACTCCCCAAATCCCACACAGAATCAAACAATCCCCACACCACACACAGAATCACACAAACCCCACTCCCCTCACAGAATCACACAATCCCCACTCCCCACTCCCAACATAGAATCACACAATCCCCACACCCTCACCCCACACAGAATCACACAATCCACACTCCCCACACAGAATCACACAATCCCCACACCCCACACCCCACACAGAATCACACAATCCCCACTCCACACACAGAATCACACAATCCCCACACCCCACACCCCACACAGAATCACACAATCCCCACTCCCCACACAGAATCACACAATCTCCACTCCCCACACAGAATCAGACAATCCCCACTCCCCACTCCCCGCACAGAATCACACAATCCCCACACCCCACACAGAATCACACAATCCCCACTCCCCACACAGAATCACACAATTCCCACTCCCCACACAGAATCACACAATCCCCACTCCCCACGCCGAATCACACAATCCCCACACCCCACACAGAATCACACAATCCCCACTCCCCACTCCCCACACAGAATCACACAATCCCCACTCCTCACACAGAATCACACAATCCCCACTCCCCACTCCCCACACAGAATCGCACAATCCCCACATCCCACACAGAATCACACAATCCCCACTCCCCACACCCCACACAGAATCACTCAATCCCCACTCCCCACACCCCACACAGAATCACACAATCCCCACTCCCCACACAGAATCACACAATCCCCACTCCCCACACACCACACAGAATCACACAATCCCCACTCCCCACACCCCACACAGAATCACACAATCCCCACTCCCCACACAGAATCACACAATCCCCACACCCCACACCCCACACAGAATCACACAATCCCCACTCCCCACACAGAATCACACAATCCCAACTCCCCTCTCCCCACACAGAATCACACAATCCCCACTCCCCACTCCCCACACAGAATCACACAATCCCCACTCCCCACACAGAATCACAAAATCTCCTCTCCCCACACAGAATCACACAATCCCCACTCCCCACACATAATCACAAAATCCCCACTCCCCACACAGAATCACACAATCCCAACTCCCCACACAGAATCACACAATCCCCACCCCCCAAAACCCACACAGAATCACACAATCCCCACTCCCCACACAGAATCACACAATCCCCACTCCCCACTCCCCACACAGAATCACACAATCCCCACTCCCCGCACAGAATCACACAATCCCCACTCCCCACTCCCCACACAGAATCACACAATCCCCACTCCCCACTCCCCACACAAAATCACACAATCCCAACTCCCCACTCCCCACACAGAATCACACAATCCCCACTCCCCACTCCCCACTCCAAACACAGAATCACACAATCCCCACTCCCCACACAGAATCACACAATCCCCACTCCCCACTCCCCAATCAGAATCACACAATCCCCACTCCCCACTCCCCACACAGAATCACACAATCCCGACTCCCCACACCCCACACAGAATGACATAATCCCCACTCCACACTCAGAATCACACAATTCCCACTCCCCACACAGAATCACACAATCCCCACTCCCCACTCCCCACACTGAATCACACAATCCCCACTCCCCACACAGAGTCACACAATCCACACTCACCACACCCCACACAGAATCACACAATCCCCACTATCCACATCCCACACAGAATCACACAATCCCCACACCCCACACAGAATCACACAATCCCCACTCCCCACTCCTCACTCAGAATCACACAATCCCCACTCCCCACACCCCACACAGAATGACACAATCCCCACTCCACACTCAGAATCACACAATTCCCACTCCCCACACAGAATCACACAATCCCCACTCCCCACTCCCCACACTGAATCACACAATCCCCACTCCCCACACAGAATCACACAATCCACACTCACCACACCCCACACAGAATCACACAATCCCCACTATCCACATCCCACACAGAATCACACAATCCCCACACCCCACACAGAATCACACAATCCCCACTCCCCACTCCTCACTCAGAATCACACAATCCCCACTCCCCACACAGAATCACACAATCCCCACACCCCACACAGAATCACACAATCCCCGCTCCCCACTCCTCACACAGAATCACACAATCCACACTCCCCACACATAATCACACAATCCCCACACCCGACACAGAATCACACAATCCCCACTCCCCATTCAGAATCACACAATCCCCACTCACCACACAGAATCACACAATCCCCACTCCACACTCCCCACACAGAATCACACAATCCCTACTCCACACACTGAATCACACAATCCCCACTCCCCACACAGAATCACACAATCCCCACTCCCCATTCAGAATCTCACAATCGCCACTCCCCACACCCCACACAGAATCACACAATCCCCACTCCCCACTCCCCATTCAGAATCACACAATCGCCACTCCCCACACAGAATCACACAATCCCCACTCCCCACACAGAATCACACAATCCCCACACCCCACACAGAATCACACAATCCCCACTCCCCATTCCCCACACAGAATCACACAATCCCCACTCCCCATTCCCCACACAGAATCACACAATCCCCACTCCCCACACCCCACACAGAATCACACAATCCCCACTCCCCACTCCCCACACAGAATCACACAATCCCCACACCCCACTCCCCACACAGAATCACACAATCCGCACTCCCCACACAGAATCACACAATCCCCACTTCCTACACAGAATCACACAATCCCCACTCCCCACTCCCCACACAGAATCTCACAATCCCCACTCCCCACACCCCATGCAGAATCACACAATCCCCACACCCCACTCCCCACACAGAATCACATAATCCACACACCCCACTCCCCACGCAGAATCACACAATCCCCGCACTCCACTCCCCACACAGAATCACACAATCCCCACACCCCACACAGAATCACACAATCCCCACTCCCCACACAGAATCACACAATCCCCACTCCCCACACAGAATCACACAATCCCCACTCCCCACTCCCCACACAGAATCACACAATCCCCACTCCCCACACCCCACACAGAATCACACAATCCTCACTCCCCACTCCCCACACAGAATCACACAATCCCCAGTCCCCACACAGAATCACACAATCCCCACTCCCCACTCCCCAAACAGAATCACACAATCCCCACTCCCCACACAGAATCACACAATCCCCACACCCCACACCCCACACAGAATCAAACAATCCCCACACCCCACACAGACTCTCACAATCCCCACTCCACACACAGAATCACACAATCCCCAATCCCCACAACCCCACACAGAATCAAACAATCCCCACACCCTACACAGAGTCACACAATCCCCACTCCCCACACCCCACACAGAATCACACAATCCCCAATCCAAATACAGAATCACACAATCCCCACTCCCCACACAGAATCACACAATCCACACTCACCACACCCCACACAGAATCACACAATCCCCACTATCCACATCCCACACAGAATCACACAATCCCCACACCCCACACAGAATCACACAATCCCCACTCCCCACTCCTCACTCAGAATCACACAATCCCCACTCCCCACACAGAATCACACAATCCCCCCACCCCACACAGAATCACACAATCCCCGCTCCCCACTCCTCACACAGAATCACACAATCCACACTCCCCACACATAATCACACAATCCCCACACCCGACACAGAATCACACAATCCCCACTCCCCATTCAGAATCACACAATCCCCACTCACCACACAGAATCACACAATCCCCACTCTACACTCCCCACACAGAATCACACAATCCCCACTCCCCACACCCCACACAGAATCACACAATCCCCACACCCCACTTCCCACACAGAATCACACAATCCACACTCCCCACACCCCACACAGAATCACACAATCCCCACTCCCCACACAGAATCACACAATCCCCACCCCCCACACCCCACACTGAATTACACAATCCCCACTCCCCACACAGAATCACACAATCCCCACTCCCCACTCCCCACACAGAATCACACAATCCCCTCTCCCCACAAAGAATCACACAATCCCCACTCCCCACAAAGAATCACACAATCCTCACTCCCCACACAGAATCACACAATCCCCACTCCCCACACCCCACACAGAATCACACAATCCCCACTTCCCACACAGAATCACACAATCACCACACCCCACACCCCACCCAGAATCACACAATCCCCACTCCCCACACAGAATCACACAATCTCCACTCCCCTCGCTGAATCACACAATCCCCAGTCCCCTCACAGAATCACACAATCCCCACTCCCCTCACAGAATCACAGAATCCCCGCTCCGCACACAGAATCCGACAATCCCCACACCGCCCACCCCACACAGAATCACACAATCCCCACTCCCCACACAGAATCACACAATCTCCACTCCCCAAATCCCACACAGAATCAAACAATCCCCACACCACACACAGAATCACACAAACCCCACTCCCCTCACAGAATCACACAATCCCCACTCCCCACTCCCAACATAGAATCACACAATCCCCACACCCTCACCCCACACAGAATCACACAATCCACACTCCCCACACAGAATCACACAATCCCCACACCCCACACCCCACACAGAATCACACAATCCCCACTCCACACACAGAATCACACAATCCCCACACCCCACACCCCACACAGAATCACACAATCCCCACTCCCCACACAGAATCACACAATCTCCACTCCCCACACAGAATCAGACAATCCCCACTCCCCACTCCCCGCACAGAATCACACAATCCCCACACCCCACACAGAATCACACAATCCCCACTCCCCACACAGAATCACACAATTCCCACTCCCCACACAGAATCACACAATCCCCACTCCCCACGCCGAATCACACAATCCCCACACCCCACACAGAATCACACAATCCCCACTCCCCACTCCCCACACAGAATCACACAATCCCCACTCCTCACACAGAATCACACAATCCCCACTCCCCACTCCCCACACAGAATCGCACAATCCCCACATCCCACACAGAATCACACAATCCCCACTCCCCACACCCCACACAGAATCACTCAATCCCCACTCCCCACACCCCACACAGAATCACACAATCCCCACTCCCCACACAGAATCACACAATCCCCACTCCCCACACACCACACAGAATCACACAATCCCCACTCCCCACACCCCACACAGAATCACACAATCCCCACTCCCCACACAGAATCACACAATCCCCACACCCCACACCCCACACAGAATCACACAATCCCCACTCCCCACACAGAATCACACAATCCCAACTCCCCTCTCCCCACACAGAATCACACAATCCCCACTCCCCACTCCCCACACAGAATCACACAATCCCCACTCCCCACACAGAATCACAAAATCTCCTCTCCCCACACAGAATCACACAATCCCCACTCCCCACACATAATCACAAAATCCCCACTCCCCACACAGAATCACACAATCCCAACTCCCCACACAGAATCACACAATCCCCACCCCCCAAAACCCACACAGAATCACACAATCCCCACTCCCCACACAGAATCACACAATCCCCACTCCCCACTCCCCACACAGAATCACACAATCCCCACTCCCCGCACAGAATCACACAATCCCCACTCCCCACTCCCCACACAGAATCACACAATCCCCACTCCCCACTCCCCACACAAAATCACACAATCCCAACTCCCCACTCCCCACACAGAATCACACAATCCCCACTCCCCACTCCCCACTCCAAACACAGAATCACACAATCCCCACTCCCCACACAGAATCACACAATCCCCACTCCCCACTCCCCAATCAGAATCACACAATCCCCACTCCCCACTCCCCACACAGAATCACACAATCCCGACTCCCCACACCCCACACAGAATGACATAATCCCCACTCCACACTCAGAATCACACAATTCCCACTCCCCACACAGAATCACACAATCCCCACTCCCCACTCCCCACACTGAATCACACAATCCCCACTCCCCACACAGAGTCACACAATCCACACTCACCACACCCCACACAGAATCACACAATCCCCACTATCCACATCCCACACAGAATCACACAATCCCCACACCCCACACAGAATCACACAATCCCCACTCCCCACTCCTCACTCAGAATCACACAATCCCCACTCCCCACACCCCACACAGAATGACACAATCCCCACTCCACACTCAGAATCACACAATTCCCACTCCCCACACAGAATCACACAATCCCCACTCCCCACTCCCCACACTGAATCACACAATCCCCACTCCCCACACAGAATCACACAATCCACACTCACCACACCCCACACAGAATCACACAATCCCCACTATCCACATCCCACACAGAATCACACAATCCCCACACCCCACACAGAATCACACAATCCCCACTCCCCACTCCTCACTCAGAATCACACAATCCCCACTCCCCACACAGAATCACACAATCCCCACACCCCACACAGAATCACACAATCCCCGCTCCCCACTCCTCACACAGAATCACACAATCCACACTCCCCACACATAATCACACAATCCCCACACCCGACACAGAATCACACAATCCCCACTCCCCATTCAGAATCACACAATCCCCACTCACCACACAGAATCACACAATCCCCACTCCACACTCCCCACACAGAATCACACAATCCCTACTCCACACACTGAATCACACAATCCCCACTCCCCACACAGAATCACACAATCCCCACTCCCCATTCAGAATCTCACAATCGCCACTCCCCACACCCCACACAGAATCACACAATCCCCACTCCCCACTCCCCATTCAGAATCACACAATCGCCACTCCCCACACAGAATCACACAATCCCCACTCCCACACAGAATCACACAATCCCCACACCCCACACAGAATCACACAATCCCCACTCCCCATTCCCCACACAGAATCACACAATCCCCACTCCCCATTCCCCACACAGAATCACACAATCCCCACTCCCCACACCCCACACAGAATCACACAATCCCCACTCCCCACTCCCCACACAGAATCACACAATCCCCACACCCCACTCCCCACACAGAATCACACAATCCGCACTCCCCACACAGAATCACACAATCCCCACTTCCTACACAGAATCACACAATCCCCACTCCCCACTCCCCACACAGAATCTCACACCCACTCCCCACACCCCATGCAGAATCACACAATCCCCACACCCCACTCCCCACACAGAATCACATAATCCACACACCCACTCCCCACGCAGAATCACACAATCCCCGCACTCCACTCCCCACACAGAATCACACAATCCCCACACCCCACACAGAATCACACAATCCCCACTCCCCACACAGAATCACACAATCCCCACTCCCCACACAGAATCACACAATCCCCACTCCCACTCCCCACACAGAATCACACAATCCCCACTCCCCACACCCCCACACAGAATCACACAATCCTCACTCCCCACTCCCCACACAGAATCACACAATCCCCAGTCCCCACACAGAATCACACAATCCCCACTCCCCACTCCCCAAACAGAATCACACAATCCCCACTCCCCACACAGAATCACACAATCCCCACACCCACACCCCACACAGAATCAAACAATCCCCACACCCCACACAGACTCTCACAATCCCCACTCCACACACAGAATCACACAATCCCCAATCCCCACAACCCACACAGAATCAAACAATCCCCACACCCTACACAGAGTCACACAATCCCCACTCCCCACACCCACACAGAATCACACAATCCCCAATCCAAATACAGAATCACACAATCCCCACTCCCCACACAGAATCACACAATCCACACTCACCACACCCCACACAGAATCACACAATCCCCACTATCCACATCCCACACAGAATCACACAATCCCCACACCCCACACAGAATCACACAATCCCCACTCCCCACTCCTCACTCAGAATCACACAATCCCCACTCCCACACAGAATCACACAATCCCACACCCCACACAGAATCACACAATCCCCGCTCCCCACTCCTCACACAGAATCACACAATCCACACTCCCACACATAATCACACAATCCCCACACCCGACACAGAATCACACAATCCCCACTCCCCATTCAGAATCACACAATCCCCACTCACCACACAGAATCACACAATCCCCACTCTACACTCCCACACAGAATCACACAATCCCCACTCCCTCACAGAATCACACAATCCCCACACCCCACACCAATC
>NW_027599120.1:0-31228 GCF_964194155.1 Cetorhinus maximus | reverse complement strand
CACAGTACCTCATCCAGGGGGTGGAGGGAGAGGGAAAGAGGGGGAGATAGGCTCAGAGGGGGCACAGTATCTCATCCAGGGGCTTGGAGGGAGAGGGAGAGATAGGCTCAGAGGGGGCACAGTACCTCATCCAGGGGGTGGAGGGAGAGGGGGAGATAGGCTCAGAGGGGCACAGTACCTCATCCAGGGGTGGAGGGTGGAGGGAGAGGGGGAGATAGGCTCAGAGGGGCCACAGTACCTCATCCAGGAGGGTGGAGGGAGAGGGAAAGAGGGGGAGATAGGCTCAGAGGGGGCACAGTACCTCATCCAGGAGGGTGGAGGGAGAGGGAAAGAGGGGGAGATAGCTCAGAGGGGGCACAGTACCTCATCCAGGGGCTGGAGGGAGAGGGGGAGATAGGGTCAGAGGGGGCACAGTACCTCATCCAGGGGTGGAGGGAGAGGGAAAGAGGGGGAGATAGGCTCAGAGGGGGCACAGTACCTCATCCAGGGGGTGGAGGGAGAGGGGGAGATAGGCTCAGAGGGGGCACAGTACCTCATCCAGGGGGTGGAGGGAGAGGGGAGATAGGCTCAGAGGGGGCACAGTATCTCATCCAGGGGGTTGGAGGGAGAGGGAGAGATAGGCTCAGAGGGGGCACAGTACCTCATCCAGGGGGTGGAGGGTGGAGGGAGAGGGGAGATAGGCTCAGAGGGGGCACAGTACCTCATCCAGGGGGTGGAGGGAGAGGGAAAGAGGGGGAGATAGGGTCAGAGGGGGCACAGTACCTCATCCAGGGGGGTGGAGGGAGAGGGAAAGAGGGGGAGATAGGGTCAGAGGGGGCACAGTACCTCATCCAGGGGGGTGGGGGGTGGAGGGAGAGGGGGAGATAGGCTCAGAGGGGGCACAGTACCTCATCCAGGGGGGTGGAGGGAGAGGGAAAGAGGGGGAGATAGGGTCAGAGGGGGCACAGTACCTCATCCAGGGGCTGGAGGGAGAGGGGGAGATAGGGTCAGAGGGGGCACAGTACCTCATCCAGGGGGTGGTGGGAGAGGGGGAGATAGGCTCAGAGGGGGCACAGTACCTCATCCAGGGGGTGGAGGGAGAGGGAAAGAGGGGGAGATAGGGTCAGAGGGGGCACAGTACCTCATCCAGGGGCTGGAGGGAGAGGGGGAGATAGGGTCAGAGGGGGCACAGTATCTCATCCAGGGGGTTGGAGGGAGAGGGAGAGATAGGCTCAGAGGGGGCACAGTACCTCATCCAGGGGGTGGAGGGAGAGGGGGAGATAGGCTCAGAGGGGGCACAGTACCTCATCCAGGGGGTGGAGGGAGAGGGGGAGATAGGCTCAGAGGGGGCACAGTATCTCATCCAGGGGGTTGGAGGGAGAGGGAGAGATAGGCTCAGAGGGGGCACAGTACCTCATCCAGGGGGTGGAGGGAGAGGGGGAGATAGGCTCAGAGGGGGCACAGTACCTCATCCAGGGGGTGGAGGGTGGAGGGAGAGGGGGAGATAGGCTCAGAGGGGGCACAGTACTTCATCCAGAGGGTGGAGGGAGAGGGAAAGAGGGGGAGATAGGGTCAGAGGGGCACAGTACCTCATCCAGGGGGGTGGAGGGAGAGGGAAAGAGGGGGAGATAGGGTCAGAGGGGGCACAGTACCTCATCCAGGGGGGTGGGGGGTGGAGGGAGAGGGGGAGATAGGCTCAGAGGGGGCACAGTACCTCATCCAGGGGGGTGGAGGGAGAGGGAAAGAGGGGGAGATAGGCTCAGAGGGGGCACAGTACCTCATCCAGGGGGTTGGAGGGAGAGGGGGAGATAGGCTCAGAGGGGGCACAGTACCTCATGCAGGGGGTGGAGGAGAGGGGAGAGGGGGAGATAGGGTCAGAGGGGGCACAGTACCTCATCCAGGGGGTTGGAGGGAGAGGGGGAGATAGGCTCAGAGGGGGCACAGTACCTCATCCAGGGGGGTGGAGGGAGAGGAAAGAGGGGGAGATAGGGTCAGAGGGGGCACAGTACCTCATCCAGGGGGTGGAGGGAGAGGGGGAGATAGGCTCAGAGGGGGCACAGTACCTCATCCAGGGGGTTGGAGGGAGAGGAGAGAGGGGGAGATAGGCTCAGAGGGGGCACAGTACCTCATCCAGGGGGTTGGAGGGAGAGGGAAAGAGGGGGAGATAGGGTCAGAGGGGCACAGTACCTCATCCAGGGGGTGGAGGGAGAGGGAAAGAGGGGGAGATAGGCTCAGAGGGGGCACAGTACCTCATCCAGGGGGTTGGAGGGTGAGGGGGAGATAGGGTCAGAGGGGGCACAGTACCTCATCCAGGGGGTTGGAGGGAGAGGGGGAGATAGGGTCAGAGGGGGCACAGTACCTCATCCAGGGGGTTGGAGGGAGAGGGGGAGATAGGGTCAGAGGGGGCACAGTACCTCATCCAGGGGGTTGGAGGGAGAGGGGGAGATAGGCTCAGAGGGGGCACAGTACCTCATGCAGGGGGTGGAGGGAGAGGGGAGAGGGGGAGATAGGGTCAGAGGGGGCACAGTACCTCATCCAGGGGGTTGGAGGGAGAGGGGAGATAGGCTCAGAGGGGGCACAGTACCTCATCCAGGGGGTGGAGGGAGAGGGGGAGATAGGGTCAGAGGGGGCACAGTACCTCATCCAGGGGGTTGGAGGGAGAGGGGGAGATAGGCTCAGAGGGGGCACAGTACCTCATCCAGGGGGTGGTTCATGCAGGGAGAGAGGGGAGGTGGGCTCATGCGGGGAGAGAGGGGAGGGGGGTTCATGCAGGGAGAGAGGGGAGGGGGTTCATGCAGGGAGAGAGGGGAGGGGGTTCATGCAGGGAGAGAGGGGAGGGGGGTTCATGCAGGGAGAGAGGGGAGGGGGTTTATGCAGGGAGAGAGGGGAGGGGGGTTCATTCAGGGAGAGGGGAGGGGGTTCATGCGGGGAGAGAGGGGAGGGGGGTTCATGCGGGGAGAGAGGGGACGGGGGTTCATTCAGGGAGAGGGGAGGGGGTTCATGCGGGGAGAGAGGGGAGGGGGGTTCATGCAGGGAGAGAGGGGGAGGGGGGTTCATGCAGGGGGAGGGGGGGTTCATGCAGGGAGAGAGGGGGAGGGGGGTTCATGCAGGGAGAGAGGGGAGGGGGGTTCATGCACAACCATACAGCAGAGTCATAGATTTATACAGCACAGAAACAAGCCCTTCAGCCCATCGTGTCCGTGCCGGCCACCAAGCCCCCTATCTACCCTAATCCCGTTTTCGGTCCGAAGCCCTGTGTGTGCTACGGCGGTTTCAAAAGCTCATCTAAATACTTCTTCCGTGTTGTGAGGGGTTCCTGCCTCTCCCACCACCCCACCACCTCCCTCCTGCCAGTGAGCTCCAGATTCCACCCACCCTCTGGGTTGAAAAAAATTCTTCCTCACGTTCCCTCTAAACCCCTTACCTGAAATCTGTGCCCCTCCCCTGGTTATTGACTCCTCCGCTAAGGGGAAAAGTTTCTCCCCATCTACCCTATCTACACCCCTCCTAATTTTGTAGACCTCAATCAGGTCCCCCCCACCCCCTCAGCCTTCTCTGCTCTAAGGAAAATAACCCCAAGTCTATCCATGTCTCTCTTCATAGCTGAAACGCTCCAGCCCTGGGCAACATCCTGGTGAATCTCCTCTGCACCCTCTCCAGTGCAATCACATCCTTCCTGTAGTGTGGCAACCAGAACTGCGCACAGTCCTCCAGCTGTGGCCTGACCAGCGTTTTAGACAGTTCCGACATAACCTCCCTGCTCTTATATTCAATCCTCGACCAATAAAGGCAAGTATCCCATACGACTTCCTGACCACCTTACCTCCTCGAGAGGATGTGGAGAGAGATTTACCACAATGGTTCTGGGGGTGAGGAGGGGGGATGATTTTAGGGACAGGGTTCGGTTGGAGAAGCTGGGATTGTTCTCCCCGGAGTTCCCACCACTCCACAGGATTCCCACACCCACGACCCGCCCTCCTAAGCCCCAGGGACCATCTCGATCCCAAGGGGTGAATTGTTATAATATGAACATTTGTACCAGATAAAGTGAGCGTATCTTACCTGACAGGTTCCCGTTGTTATCTCTTGCCTCCTGTGTGAGGAAAATTGCGAGAAAATCCATTAAAATCCTGTGGATTGAACGGAAGGCCGGATTCGGGAAAATGAGGATTCACAACGTGCCTGTGGTTGGATCATTGAGCTACGACTCACAGGGGGAATGTCCTGGCCTCCGACTTACAGATCCATGGGATCTAACCCCCACAACTTGTACCAGTAGTCCTGGTTTTATTGTCTAATCCAATACACAAGATTCAGTCAGCACTGACCCTCCCGACAGTGCAGCTCTCCCTCAGCACTGACCCTCCCGACAGTGCGGCTCTCCCTCAGCACTAACCTCCGACAGTGCGGCTCTCCCTCAGCACTGACCCTCCCGACAGTGCGGCTCTCCCTCAGAACTGACCCTCCCAACAGTGCGGCTCTCCCTCAGCACTGACCCTCCGACAGCGCGGCTCTCCCTCAGCACTGACCCTCCGACGGCGCGGCTCTCCCTCAGCACTGACCCTCCGATGGCGCGGCGCTCCCTCAGCATGGACCCTCCGACGGTGCGGCGCTCCCTCAGCACTGACCCTCCGCCAGCGCGGCGCTCTCTCAGCACTGACCCTCCGACGGCGCGGCGCTCCCTCAGCACTGACCCTCCGACAGCGCGGCTCTCCCTCAGCACTGACCCTCCGACAGCGCGGCTCTCCCTCAGCACTGACCCTCCGACAGTGCGACGCTCCCTCAGCCCTGACCCTCCGACAGTGCGGCGCTCCCTCAGCCCTGACCCTCCGACAGTGCGGCGCTCCCTCAGCACTGACCCTCCGCCAGCGCGGCTCTCCCTCAGCCCTGACCCTCCGACAGCGCGGCTCTCCCTCAGCACGGCTCTCCCTCGGCACTGACCCTCCGACGGTAACGTCGTGGTAATGCCTCTGGACTGGTAACACAGAGGCCCAGGCTAACGCTCTGAGTTCAAATCCCTCCACCACAGCCGGTGGAATTAAATTCAATCGAGGGAAAAAAACTGGAATTAAAAGCTAACCTGAGTGACCGTGACAATGAAACTTATCTTCGACGACCGTTAAAAAACCCCCAAGCGCCCTTGAGGGAGGGAAATCTGCCATCCTTACCCAGTCTGGCCTACCTATGACTGCAGGCCCACAGCGATGTGGCTGACTCTGTATTACCCCGTGAAGTGGCTGAGCAAGCCACTCGGTTCAAGGGCAATTAGGGATGGGCAACAAATGCTGGCGTTTCCAACAACGCTCACACACCCGCCCCCCCACCACCATTATAGAAAAAAAAATGCGCGGCACGCCCTCATCGTTGACCGCCCAAGAGCATCATGAAGTTAAAAATCCCTCGTTTATCCCTAACTCTTGGCCTCCTGCCCGTTAACCCGTTCTCCATCCATACTACTATATTGCCCCCATCCCCTCCCTACCCCCGCCACAGGCCGCATGAGCCCTTACCTCGTGTGTTCACCTTTTGTGGGGCACCTTATCGAACGGGGGCCTTTTGGAAATCCAGGTACACCACATCTACTGGTTCCCCTTTATCTACCCTCAAAAAAAAAAGCATCCCCCAAACACCTGCACCACTGTCCCCAGGCGCACGGGCGAACGTGACTCGCGTTGGAGCGACGTGCTCTGACCTGAGTTGGACACGGGTCCCCCGACGAGACCTCGCCACCTTGAAGACTTCGGACGGTCAGTTTGTACGTGAGCGAGCCTTGTACAACGACATGGTCCTTCCGCTGTAGGACTTTTTCTTGTGCTTCAGGAGTTGGGAGACATGAATGGAAGTCAACAACAACTGGCATTTTTTACATGGCGCCCTTACGGTTGTAAAATCGGACCCAAAGGGCATATAAAATTCACCGACCGAATCGCAGAAGGGGGCACGTGAGGTCAGGTGACCCAAAGCTCGGTCAAAGAGGTGAGCATTAAGTAGAGAGTGAAAGGAAGAGAGAGAGAGAGAGGCGGAGAGGTTGAGGGGGGGGAATTCCAGAGCTGAGGCCCCCACCCCCACACTGAGACAGCTGAAGGCACGGCCGCCAATGGTGGAGCGATGGGAATCGGAGGAGCGCAGAGATCTCGGAGGGTTGTAGGGGCTGGAGGAGGGTACGGATATGGGGTTGTAGGGGCTGGAGGCGGTTACAGAGATAGGGAGAGGTGTGGGGGGCTGGAGGAGGTTACAGGGATAGGGAGGCTTGTAGGGGCTGGAGGAGGTTACAGAGATAGGGAGAGGTGTGGGGGGCTGGAGGAGGTTACAGGGATAGGGAGGGTTGTAGGGGTCTGGAGGAGGTTACAGAGATGGGGAGGGTTGTAGGGGCTGGAGGAGGTCACAGATAGGGAGGGGTGTAGGGGCTGGAGGAGGTTACAGAGATAGGGAGGGGTGTAGGGGGCTGGAAGAGTTACAGAGATAGGGAGGGGTGTAGGGGGCTGGAGGAGGTTACAGAGATAGGGAGGGCTGTAGGGGGTGGAGGAGGTTACAGAGATAGGGTGGGTTGTAGGGACTGGAGGAAGTTACAGAGATAGGGAGGGGTGTAGGGGCTGGAGGAGGTTACAGAGATAGGGAGGGGTGTAGGGGGTGGAGGAGGTTACAGAGATAAGGAGGGTGTAGGGGGCTGGAGGAGGTTACAGAGATAGGGAGGGTGTAGGGGCTGGAGGAGGTTACAGAGATGGGGGGGTGGAGGAGGTTACAGAGATAGGGAGGGCTGGAGGAGGTTACAGAGATAGGGAGGTGTGTAGGGGCTGGAGGAGGTTACAGAGATAGGGAGGGATGAGCCCATGGAGGGATTTGAAAACAAGAGCGAGATGTTTAAAATGGAGGTGTTGCATAAACCAGAGTGGGTCAGTGAGCGCGGACTGATGGGGGAACGGGACTCGGTGCAAATTGGGACGGGGGGGCGGAGGCAGCAGAGTTTTGGCCGAGCTGAAGTTTACGGAGGGTAGAACATGGGAGAGCAGCCAGGAGTGCGTTGGAATAGTCGCGTCTGGAGGTAACGAGGGAGTGGATGAGGGTTTCGGCAGCCGATAAGCTGAGACGGGGCAAAGTCGGGAGATGTCACAGAGGTGGGAAAGTCGAGGAAGAGGGGGGATGGTCAGTTCCCCGCTGTCGCAGTCTCGTAGAATGTCACAAGTGATAAGAGATGTTTCAGTACCACGAAAGAGCTGGAAAACTGATTGGAGGTTGCAGGAAAGATGGGAATGAATTTGGGGGAGCGACAACCTGTCCAAGGGCTTTGCAGAGGGGACAGAGGTTGGAGGTGAGACACTAGTTTGCAAGAACAGTGGGTCAGAGGTTTGTTTTTGAGGGAAGTGGTGTTGATGGAAAATTTGTGAGAGAAGAGGACATGAATATCACTGGAGACGTGTCGGCGATGTTTATCGTCTTGCACCCATCAGGACAAACAAATTTCAAACTCTCACAACAATTTATGCTACCAGCCAAAAGCGCGATGATTCGTGTTTCCCTGTCAGAGGGTCAGTACTGAAGGAGCGCCTCGCTATCAGAGGGTCAGTGCTGAGGGAGCGCCACGCTGTCGGAGGGTCAGTGCTGAGGGAGAGCCGCACTGCCGGAGGGTCAGTGCTGAGGGAGCGCCGCGCTGTCGGAGGGTCAGTGCTGAGGGAGCACCGCGCTGTCGGAGGGTCAGTGCTGAGGGAGGGCCGCACTGTCGGAGGGTCAGTGCTGAGGGGGCGCCGCGCTGTCGGAAGGTCAGTGCTGAGGGAGCGCCGCACTGTTGGAGGGTCAGTACTGAGGGAGAGCCGCACTGCCGGAGGGTCAGTGCTGAGGGAGCGCCGCACTGCCGGAGGGTCAGTGCTGAGGGAGCGCTGTGCTGCCCTCAGGTCCAGACTTTGGGATATGCCTTCCTCCCAAAGACCCCATCTGCCCTTGCGGGCGAACATCAATGATCCCATTTCGAGGCGCAGAAGGGGAGATCTAGCCCAGTGTCCTCAACCAATCTTTACCCCCTCATCCAACATCGGTGGGAGCGAAGATCTGATTATTACATTGCTGTTGGTGGGAACTTGCTGTGCACAAATCGGCTGACACATCGCTTACACCAGAACATGCAACTGGACTCCCCTTGTTGGCTGTTAACCTCTTTGGGATGCCCTGGGGATGTGAAAGGTGCCATACAAATGCAAGTCTTTCTTTCGCCATGCCAACCATCAAGGAGCAGTTGAATTTCGATCCGCCAATCTTTGATTTCAGGGTTTTTTTCTATTCCAAGTTCTTGGTTTATTTGCACGTGGGTGTTCTTGGGGTTTGTTGCAGTTATTTCTCTGCTGGGCAAGATGTGGTGAGTGGTGTGTCACAGGGATCAGTGCTGGGGCCTCAACTCTTTTACCATTTATATAAATGACTTGGATGAAGGGGCAGAAGGAACGGCTGCTAAATTGGCCGATGACACAAAGATAGGTAGCAAAGTTAGTTGTGAAGAGGACATAAGGAGGCTACAAAGAGACATGGGCTCAGTGAGTGGGCAAGGATCTAGCAGATGGGAGTGTAATGTGAGCAAATGTGAAACTGTCCGTTTTGGCGGGAAGAATAAAAACGTCTATTATCTGAAGGGTGAGAGGTTGCAGAGCTCTGAGATGCAGAGGGATCTGGGCGTCCTAGTGCATGAATCACAAAAGGCCGGTATGAAGCCTATTATCTAAATGGTGAGAGGTTGCAGAGCTCTGAGATGCAGAGGGATCTGGGTGTCCTAGTGCATGAATCACTAAAGGCCGGTTTGCAGGTACAGGGGGTCATTAGGAAAGCTAATAGAAAGTTATCATTTATTGTGAGGGGGAATTGAATATAAAAGTTAGGGAGGTTATGCTTCAGTTGTACAGGGCAATGGTGAGACCACATCTGGAGTGTTGTGTACAGAGTTGGTCTCCTTATTTAAGGAAGGATGTGAATACGTGGTAAGCAGTTCAGAGAAGGTTTACCAGACTAATACTGGGAATGCGTGGCCTGTTTTATGAGGGAAGGTCGGACAGGTTAGGCTTGTATCCGCTGGAGTTTAGAAGAGCGAGAGGCGACTCGATTGAAACCTTTAAGATCCTGAGGGAGGGTCTCGGACAGGGTGGGATGCGGAGAGGATGTGGGAGAATCTAGAACGAGGGGAGGGGGGGTCACTGTTTAAAAATGAGGGGGTCGCCCGTTTAAAACAGAGACGAGGAGAAATGTTTTCTCTCTCCGAGGGGGGGGGCGGGGGGGGTGAGTGTTTGGAACTCTCTCCCTCACAAGGCGGTGGGGGCAGAGTCTGCGAATATTTTTAAGGGAGAGCGAGATAGATTCTTGATTCACAAGGGGGTGAAAGGTTATTGGGGGGTGGGGTGGGGTGGGGGCTGAGCAGGGAGTGTGGAGTTGAGGTTACAATCAGATCAGCCACAGTCTTATTGAAGGTTGGGGGTGGGGGGAGCAGGGCTCCTAATTCCTGCTCCTAATTCCAGCAGCTTCCTCCCAGGGTCAAATAGCCAAGTGCACTGGCAAGGAAGGGGAGCTGGCTGTATTTGTTCTTACCCATCCCCACCCCACCCCCCCCCCCCCCCCCCCCCAACCCCAAATGACCTTGGATGCCCCTCGACCACGCTCCTTTTATATTTGGAGCCACTCTGCTTGTCAGGCAGGCGAAGGCAGCTCACCTGGGTGCACAGGGAGATCCCACAAGCAGCAAGGTAGGTGCACCAGCTTGTACATGTGTGTTTTGCACCCCCCTCTCTCTCTCTCTCTCTGTGTGTGTGTGTGTGTGTGTGTCACTGATGGTTAGAGGTTGAGAGTTAAACTGGGTCCGTTCTCACTTTCAGTTTCGAGTTCAGAAGCGAAACCAGATCTTTCTGGGAAAAAGAAATTGGTGTTTTTCTTTTTCGTTTTCGCCTTGCTGCGCAGTGGGTTAAAGGGTACCCACGCAGGCTGGTGCCAGGGCACAGGGTCCCCCCCCCCCAGCCCAGCCCAGCCCACTTACCTTGCCTGTCTTGGAAGCAGACCTTGAAGGTGCTGCTGCTTAGCTGTCTGACTTGGCAATCGCCTCCTCCAGACTTCCTCCGGACGCTGAAGTATCTCTTCAGGAGCTGGGCCAGCTGTGCCTCGCCTGGCACTGAGCTCCCCACCAAGACCGGGAACTGGCCCTGGCTCATCTTGGTGCTGGGGACTGGGGGGGAGACTCTGAGCTTAAAGCCTCCGGGATCCCCTCCAGCCCTTGCTCCCTCTCGCTCTGCTTTCTCTCTCTCTCTGCTTTCTCTCTCTCTCCTCCTCCCCTCCAGCACTTTCTCTCTCTCTCTCTCTCTCTGCTTTCTCTCTCTCTGCTCCTCCCCTCCAGCACTTTCTCTCTCTCTCTCTCTCTCTGCTTTCTCTCTCTCTCTGCTCCTCCCCTCCAGAACCTCTCTCTCTCTCTGCTCCTCCCCTCCAGCACTTTCTCTCTCTCTCTCTCTCTCTCTCTGCTTTCTCTCTCTCTCTGCTCCTCCCCTCCAGCACTTTCTCTCTCTCTCTCTCTCTCTGCTCCTCCCCTCCAGAACCTTTCTCTCTGCTCCTCCCCTCCAGAACCTCTCTCTCTCTCTCTCTCTCTGCTTTCTCTCTCTCTCTGCTCCTCCCCTCCAGAACCTTTCTCTCTGCTCCTCCCCTCCAGAACCTCTCTCTCTCTCTCTGCTCCTCCCCTCCAGAACCTCTCTCTCTCTCTCTCTCTCTGCTCCTCCCCTCCAGAACCTCTCTCTCTCTCTCTCTGCTCCTCCCCTCCAGAACCTCTCTCTCTCTCTGCTCCTCCCCTCCAGAACCTCTCTCTCTCTCTCTCTGCTCCTCCCCTCCAGCACCTCCCTCTCTCTCTGCTCCTCCCCTCCAGAACATTTCTCTCTCTCTCTGCTCCTCCCCTCCAGAGCCTCTCTCTCTGCTCCTCCCCTCCAGAGCCTCTCTCTCTCTGCTCCTCCCCTCCAGAACCTCCCTCTCTCTGCTCCTCCCCTCCAGAACCTCCCTCTCTCTCTCTCTGCTCCTACCCTCCAGAACCTCCCTCTCTCTCTCTCTCTGCTCCTACCCTCCAGAACCTCCCTCTCTCTCTCTGCTCCTACCCTCCAGAACCTCCCCCTCTCTCTGCTCCTCCCCTCCAGAACCTTTCTCTCTCTCTCTGCTCATCCCCTCCAGAACCTCCCTCTCTCTCTCTGCCTCTCCCCTCCAGCCCATTCTCTCTCCCTCTGCTCCTCCCCTCCAGAACCTTTCTCTCCCTCTGCTCCTCCCCTCCAGAACCCCTCTCTCTCTCTGCTCCTCCCCTCCAGAACATTTCTCTCCCTCTGCTCCTCCCCTCCAGAACATTTCTCTCCCTCTGCTCCTCCCCTCCAGCCCTTTCTCTCCCTCTCTGCTCCTCCCCTCCAGAACCTTTCTCTCTCTCTCTGCTCCTCCCCTCCAGAACCTTTCTCTCTGCTCCTCCCCTCCAGAACCTCCCTCTCTCTGCTCCTCCCCTTCAGAACCTCCCTCTCTCTGCTCCTCCCCTCCAGAACCTCCCTCTCTCTGCTCCTCCCCTTCAGAACCTCCCTCTCTCTGCTCCTCCCCTCCAGAACCTCCCTCTCTCTGCTCCTCCCCTCTAGAACCTTTCTCTCTCTCTCTGCTCCTCCCCTCCAGAACCTCCCTCTCTCTTTCTGCTCCTCCGCTCCAGCCCATTCACTCTCCCTCTGCTCCTCCCCTCCAGAACCCCTCTCTCTCTCTCTGCTCCTCCCCTCCAGCCCTTTCTCTCCCTCTCTGCTCCTCCCCTCCAGAACCTTTCTCTCTCTCTCTGCTCCTCCCCCCTAGAACCTTTCTCTCTCTCTGCCCCTCTCCTTTAGAACCTTTCTCTCTCTCTGCTCCTCCCCTCTAGAACCTTTCTCTTTCTCTCTGCCCCTCCCCTCCAGCCCCTTCTCGCTCTCCCTCTCTCTCTCTCTTTCCTTTCTCTTTCAGCACTCCTCCTGGAGGGGTTAAGTTGGAGACAGAACTGCCGGAAGATCTCAAAACTTACATCGCTGCACAAAAATAAAAATACCTGGAAAAACTCAGCAGGTCTGGCAGCATCTGCGGAGAGGAACACAGTTAACGTTTCGAGTCCGTATGACTCTTCAACAGAACTAAGTGAAAATAGAAGACAGGTGAAATATAAGCTGGTTTAAGGGGGGGTGGGGGTGGGACAGGTAGAGCTGGATAGAGGGCCAGTGATAGGTGGAGATAACCAAAAGATGTCACAGACAAAAGGACAAAGAGGTGTTGAAGGTGGTGATATTATTTAAAGGAATGTGCTAATAAAGGGTAGAAAGCAGGACAAGCAAGGTGCAGATAGCCCTAGTGGGGTGTGGGGTGGGGGGAAGGAATCGAAATAGGCTAAGAGGTAGAGATAAAACAATGGATGGAAATACATTTAAAAATAGGTGGGAAAAGAAAATTCTATATCAATTATTGCGGGGGGGAATTGGAAAGAGGGTGGGGATGGAGGAGAGAGTTCATGGTCTAAAATTGTTGAACTCAATATTCAGTCCGGAAGGCTGTAAAGTGCCTCGTTGGAAGATGAGGTGCTGTTCCTCCAGTTTGCATTGTACATCGTTGTAAACTGGCTGGAAAGTCCACCAAACTTCAAGCATGTGTATCCTCACGACAACTTGGGAAGGAGTACGGTGTGTTTGCCTCTACAAGGAGAGGGGAGGAGGCAAAGAGAGTCGACCCCGGGAATGGAGCAAAAAGCACGTTCTCCCTCTCTCTTTTTCGCAATTCCTACACAAAACCAAAAAGTTAAAGCCTCCGGCGTGCCCCGAGCTCTCAGGCACGCCTCCAGGCTTTCAGCCTCTTGCGCTAATGGCCGAATCCCGACTTGCCGATCAACAGGGAGCACAGGAACACCGGGACAGCAGGGAAAAAAAAGCCGTGGAACCCACCAGCCCCTGCTTGCAGAGGGACAGGCAAGGTTGGTGGCCAGCAATACGACATCTCGCATTGATAGAGGCTCCTCCAACGTGGTCCAGCAACGTCCTTGATTTCACCGGGAATCACAGGGAGTCTGCAGCGCAGGATGAGGCCGCTCAGCCCATTGTGGCCGTGCCGGCTACAGAACAAGCCACCCTGCCTCTCCCCACCCCCCCCACCACGTTCCCAGCATTTGGGCCATAGATCCATAGAACAGTTACAGCACAAGAGGAGGCCATTCGGCCCATCTTGTCCATGCCAGCCCGACGGCACCCAGGTGCCCCTTTCTAATCCCACCTCCCTGCACCCGGCCCATAGCCCTGCAGCTGACATCGCACTTTAGGTGCAGATCCAGGTACTTTTTAAAAGAGTTTAGAGTTTCTGCCTCTACCACCAACTTGGGCAGCGAGTTCCAGACACCCGCTACCCTCTGCGTAAAAAAAGTTCTTCCTCATGTTCCCCCCTACACCTTCTGCCACTTATCTTGAATCGATGTCCCCTGGTTCTAGAATTATCCACCAAGGGAAACAATTTTATGCTGTCCACTCTATCTATTCGTCTCATCATTTTGTACACCTCAGTCAGGTCACCTCTCAGCCTTCTTTGTTCTAAGGAAAATAACCCCAACCTATCCAATCTCTCCTCGTAGCTACACTTTTCTAACCCTGGCAACATTCTTGTAAACCTCCTCTGCACTCTCTCCAGAGCTACTACGTCCTTCCTGTAATGTGGTGACCAGAACTGCACACAACACTCCAGTTGTGGCCTCACTGGTGTTTTATACAATTCCAACATATCCTTACTTTTATATTCAATACCTCTGCCAATGAAGGAGAGCATTCCATATGCCTTCTTTACCACCTGGCCTACTTGAACTGCTGCCTTCAGGGACCTGTGTACTTGTACGCCAAGATCTCTCACTTCATCTGCCCCTCTGAGTATATTCCCATTTATTGTGTAAACCCTGTAACTGTTTGACCTCCCTCGATGTATGACCTCACACTTCTCTATGTTAAAACCCATCTGCCACCTTCCTTCGTCAACCCTCCTTGTCCCTCCCTCAAAGAATTCAATCAAATTGGTGAGGCAAGACCTTCCTTTAACAACGCCATGCTGACCATCCCTGACTAGTCCATGCCTTTCCACATGACAGTTAATCCCATCTCTCAGGATTGATTCTACTAATGTGCTCACCACCGATGTAAGACTAACTGGCCTATAATTGTTTGGCATTTCCTTTGATCCCTTTTTAAACAATGGAACTAGGTTTGCATTATATTTCACCTCTTTTCTATTTTTCCTCAGTTCTGTTGAAGAGTCATACGGACTCGAAACGTTAACTGTGTTCCTCTCCGCAGATGCTGTCAGACCCGCTGAGTTTTTCCAGGCACTTTTTGTTTTTGTTTTATGTTTGCATTTCTCCAGTCCTCCAGTACCTCCCCTGTATCTAGTGGTCCCTGGGTGACGGCCCCCTGAGGAGCACATCCGGGCACTTTCCCCAGTGAGTTGAGGGTTTCTGCCTCCACCACTCTTCCAGGCAGTGAGTTCCAAACACCCGCCACCCTTTGGGTGAAAAAGCTTTACCTCATTCCCCCCCTCTAATCCTTCTACAGTCACGGTAAATCTATGCCCTCCCCACTCACGCCCCCAGTCACTGACCCCTCTGCTAAAGTAAATAGGCCTTTCCCACCCACTCCACCCAGTCCCCTCACAGCCTGTACACCTCAGTCAAATCTCCCCAGTGACAACCTTCCGAGATTTCCGCCCTCCTCTGACTCCAGCCTCTCGCACATCCCTCCCACCCGCCCCTCCACGCCTCTGTTCCAAGGAGAGCAACCCCAGCCTATCCAATTTTTCCTGGCGGCTGCAATTTTTTCCCAGTCCTGGGTGGCAACATCCTGGTAAATCTCCTCTGTCCCCTCCCTTAGCGCAATCGATGATGAGGAAACCAAATTTGACCCTGAGCCAGGTAAGGACAGAAGCTCGGTCAACGAGGGAGGTTTGAAGGAGCGTCTTAAAGGAGGAGAGAGAGAGAGAGAGAGACAGGCGGAGAGGTTTAGGGAGGGGATTCCAGAACTTAGGGCACAGGGTAGCTGAAGGGACGGCCGCCAATGGTGCAGCGATGGGAATCGGGGGCAGGGAAGTGGGGGGGTGGGGGTGGCGATGATGCGTGAGAGGCTGGAATCGGAGGAGCGTGGAGATCTCGGAAGGTCGAGACTGGAGGGGTTTGGGGGGGGGGGGTAGGGAGGGGCGAGCACCCGCAGGATTTGAGGGCAAGGACGAGAATTTTTGAAACGAGGGGCATTTCTCAACCCGGAGCCCAAGTCGGGCAGCGAGCGCAGGGGGGTGCAAGGGGGGCTCGGTGCCGGGGGGGGGGGGGGGGGGTGGGCAGCAGCACCTTGGACGACCTCAGGGTGACGGAGAGTGAAAGTGGGGAGGTCAGCCGGGTGTGCCTCGGAATGTTCGAGTCCGGAGGGAGGCGTGTGCTGTTTTCATTCTCTCGTGTGGCGTAGGCATCGCTGGCGTCAGCCACGTTTCGGTGGGCCTGGAGTCAACGCGTTAGGCCGGACCGGGGTAAGGACGGCAGGTTTCCCCCTCCCGAAAGGGACGTTGCGGGTTTTGCAACAACCGATGACAGCGATCGTGGTCGGCCTCACTGAGGTGAGCTTTATATCGCAGATTTATGGCTTCAATTTGAGCTCCAGCGGCTGCCATGGTGGGATTTGAACCCATGTCCCCAGAGCGTTAGCCCGGGCCTCTGGATTCCAAGTCCAGGAAGTGGGGGAGGGGGGTGTGGTGGGGTGGGGGGGGGGGCGTGGGTGAAAGGTCGGAAGGGGTAGGCGAGAATGTGGAGAAACCAGATCAGCCGTGATCCTATTGAATGGCGTAGCAGTCTCGACGGGCCGAGTGGCCTACGACTGCTACTAATCTTTATCGACCACGACAGCACCGTCGCCCCCGGGGGGGGCGATTGACAGTTTCAGCAGCGGGAGAACAGAAACAAGGTGAAGAGGGGATGATCCTACTAAGGAGGAAAAGGATGACCTTGGTGTTCGTTCGTTCGTTCGTTCTCACTGGGGCCTTAGGACAAAAGAACTAGGAGCAGGAGTAGGCCATTCAGCCCCTCGAGCCTGCCCCGCCATTCAACACGATCATGGCTGATCTCATTTCGGCCTCAACTCCAATTTCCCGCCCCTCTCCCCCATAACCTTTCAACCCCGTTACGAATTAAAAATCTGTCCATCTCCTCCTTAAATTTATTCAGTGTCCCGGCATCCCCTGCGCTCTGAGGTAGCGAATCCCACGGATTCACCACCCTTTGAGAAAAGTAATTCCTCCTCATCTCTGGTTTAAATCTTAGCCTAAAACTATGGCCTCTCGTTCTAGAATGCCCCACAAGGGGAAACATCCGCCCCACGTCTACTTTGTCTATCCCCCTTTAGCAACTTATATACCTCAATGAGATCTCCTCTCATCCTTCTAAACTCCAGCGAGTATAGGCCTAAACTGCTCAATCTCTCCTCATAAGACAAGCCCCGCATCTCTGGAATCAATCTAGTGAACCCCCTCTGAACCGCCTCCAGTGCAACTACATCCTTCCTCAAGTAAGGGGACCAAAACTTTGCACTGCGAGGCCATTGGCATCGTCTTGCCTCTCCGCTGGCTTTCTACAAGGCCCCTCAGTCCATATTTTTTTTTATTCATTCACAGGGATGTGGGTGTCGCTGGCCGGGCCCAGCATTTATTGCCCATCCCTGATTGCCCCTTGAGGAGGTGGTGGGTGAGCCGCCTTCTTGAACCGCTGCAGTCCCGTGTGGTGTAGGTACACCCGCTGTGCTGTTAGGGAGGGAGTTTGACCCAGAGACAGTGGGTGTTAGTGGCCGCGTTATCCACCCATCCAATTTGTTTTCCTCCTCTTGGTTTTTACCCTTAATTTCTCCTTCAATTGTTGCCAGGGCGAGGCCATCAGGTCTTTGCTTTCCAACGTCCATACCTGGCTATCTTACTCTCGCTGTACACAGCCACCCTTTGCATTCCTGAACTTCCACCCTCGATCTTGACCCACTCATTTGTCCTTCTGTCCATTCAGCTGATCCAGAGCCTCCTCCGCTACAGCCAAATTCCAAAAGCTGCCACTCTCCTCTCATCCTCATTCCTCAGAGTCCAATCCATCGAGTGTGGACACCCCATACTCGTCATGGTACTAGACGCTTTATATTTTTTTTAGCTTCATGCTGCTGCCTTTGGACTTCCAGACGCTGCTTAAGTCACGGGGGTCACAGCTCTTGCCGCTCGCTCGTCTACCCTGGATTTCACTCTGGGAGGCAACTTGGGTGTTTACCATCGGGCCAAGGCATCTGAATTTGCCCACTGCCCCGATCGATGAAGGAATGGATACGTGGCCAGAAGCTCATCTCGGGATCAGATACAAAGCCAGGGATGGAGCAGAACGCGGAATGGAAATATATTCAATTAATATCACACCTCAGCCGGAAAATAGCGCTCAGTTCTGGGCAGAGGGCTTTCCGAAGGATGTCAAGGCCTTAGGGAGGGGGACAGAGGAGGTTTACCAGAATGGTTCCAGGGTTGATGGACTTCAGTAAATGTGGAGAGACTGGAGGAGGTGGGGTCGTTCTCCTTGGAGCAGAGAAGGTTAAGGGGGAGATTTATTTGAGGCGTTCAAAATCATGAGGTGTTTTGATAGAGTAAATGGGGAGAAACTGTTTCTAGTGGCAGAAGGACCAGGCCAGAGGCGAGAAATCATGGACCCAGGTCCTTCTTGTTTCTGGGCCCCTTATCCTTGGAGTCCAGCTTGTTAATGGCATGTTAATTATATTGTTAAGATGCACAGATGAAGGGCATTGTTTTGTTAAGTACCTTGATCACGTATAAAGAGGGGGCAGCTGGGACACTGGGCGTGTGAGGGCTGGGGTGTGTGAGGGGAGAACTGTGAACGTCAAGGGGCATGGGGAGAGTGCAAGAGTATGGTGTTGGGATAGAGGATCAGCCATGACAGTTGGACAGGCTAGGCTTGTAACCGCTGGGGTTTAGAAGAGCAAGAGGCAACTTGGTTGAAACATATAAGATCCTGCAGGGGTCTTGACAGGGTGGGATGCGGAGAGGATGTTTCCTCTTGTGGGAGAATCTAGAATGAGGGATCACTGTTTAAAAATAAGGAGCCGCCCGCTTAAGACAGAGATGAGGCGAAATATTTTCACTCGAAGGGTCGCGAGTCTTTGGAACCCTCTTCCTGAAAAGGAGGTGGAAGCAGAGTCTTTGAATATTCTTAAGGGAGAGGTGGATGGATTCTTGGTAAGCAAGGGGATGGTAGGCTATCGGGGGTGGGCGGGATGCAGATTTGAGGTTGCTATCAGATCAGCCATGATCTTATGAAATGGCGGAGCAGGCTCGAGGGGCTGAATGGCCTGCTCCTGGTTCATATGGTCATATTGAATGGCAAAGCAGGCTTGAAAAGGGCCGAATGGCCTACTCCTGCTCCTATTTTCTATGCTTCTATGTGAGACTGAACAAAGTCAATAAACTCTCTCAGTCAAGAACAGCTCTGTGTCTTGGTTTTGACTTCACCAATGGGCTTGGAGTCTGTTAACACGACCATTATTCTGGTAAATCTACACTGCACTCCCTCCAGGGCCAATAGAACATTCCTAAGGTGTGAAGCTCACAGTCTTTAGATGCAGGGTAGCCAGCGTTCTCCCCCTAACAATATGGTGCCCAAAAGACCAGTCTTCACTTGCCTTGAGTCGACATGGTCTTAGATTGAGAGGTGGCAAAGGAATAATCTATCGATACCAGCTTCCATTTTATATCTGCTTTATAGTTTAAAAAAACCCCATAAAACCACCAAGCTGCAAATGTAGTTAAGAAAATCTGCACAGCGGATCAAGGAGTCTGCATTTGGCCAGATTACATCTTGTTTATCTTTGATGTGGAGGTTATAGTGAACCAGAGTAACTCACTCTAATGCCTGAAGTTAAACACCAGACCGCTGTAAGTCTTGTGTTAATCACGGGACCAGGGAACACAGTAAGAACTTCTGGACATAACATTTCAGTTCAACAACTTCAGACCTCGAACTCTGTCCTCCATTTTGATCTTCTTTCTTTCGCTCCCCCTATCCCCACCCCCCCCACCTTCTCCTTCATCACCCCTCCAACCTGAGTGCCAGTCTGTATCTCGTTCTCCATGAGAATCTCCATAACATCCTGTTCTCTCATGGTTTGCTTTCAGAAGGCACTGACCTTTGTTCTGCTATCTGACCTTTATGCCGCTATTAACGCCTGCTACAGTCTTTAACACGACCAATAGCACTTCCTTTGTCTCGTGTCTATGACATCTTTGTCATGTTATCTCTCCTGCCCTCCAGCCCATCCCTCACCTTCTATTTTGCTCCACTCCCTGCTTAAAACCACCCTTTCTGCATCTATCCTGCCTTGCCCCTTAGGAATTGCAAGTTTCGATGAGAGCGCCTCTCATTCTGACAAACTGGAGAGCCAAAAGGCCATAAGACATCGGAGCAGAAGTAGGCCATTCAGCCCATCGAGTCTGCCCCGCCATTCAATGAGATCATGGCTGATCTGATAATCCTCAACTCCACTTTCCTCATAACCATTGATTCCCTTGGTGATGAAAAATCTGTCTATCTCAGCCTTGAATACACTCAATGACCCAGCCTCTACAGCCCTCTGTGGTAAAGAACTCCACAGATTGACTACCCTCTGAGAGAAGAAATTCCTCCTCATCTCTGTTTTAAATGGGCGACCCCTTACTCTGAGATTATGCCCTCTGGTCCTAGACTCTCCCACAAGGGGAAACAACCTCTCAACTTCTACCCTGTCAAGCCCCCTAAGAATCTTATATGTTTCAATAAGGTCGCCTCTCATTCTTCTAAACTCCAATGAGTACAGGCCCAAACTACTCAACCTCTCCTCATAAGAAAATCCCTCCATCCCCAGGATCAGCCTAGTGAACCTTCTCTGGACTGCCTCCAATGCCAGTATATCTTTCCTTAGATAAGGGGACCAAAACTGTTTACAGTATTCTAGGTGTGGTCTAACTAGTGCCTTGTACAGTTTCAGCAAGACTTCCCTATTTTTATACTCCACTCCCTTTGAAATAAAGTCCAATATTCCATTTGCCTTCCCTATTACCTGTTGAACTTGTATGTTAGCTTTTTGGGATTCATGCACGAGGACCCCCAAATCCCTCTGTGCTGCTGCCTTCTGCAGTCTTTCTCCATTTAAATAATATTTAGCTTCTCTAAGCTTCCTGACAATGTGCAAAGCCTCACATTTTCCCACATTATATTCCATCTGCAAAGTTTTTGCCCACTCACTTAACCTGTCTATATCCCTCTGTAGACTCTGTGTCATCCTCACCACTTGCCTTCCCACCTATTTTTGTGTCATCTGCAAACTTGGCGATAGTATGTTCATTTCCCTCATCCAAGTCATTAATTATATATTATAAATAACTGAGGCCCCAGCACTGATCCCTGTGGCACTCCACTAGTTACAGGTTGTCATCCTGAAAATGCCCCACATATCCCAACTCTCTGTCTTCTTTTAGTTGGCCAATCCTCTATCCATGCCAATATACTACCCCCAACACCATGGGCTCTTATCTTATTAAGTAGCTTTATGTGCGGTGCCTTATCGAAAGACTTTTGGAAATCTAAATATATTACATCTACTGGTTCCCCTTTATCTATCCTGCTTGTTACCTCCTCAAAGAATTCTAATAGATTTGTCAGGCATGATTTCCCCTTCATGAAGCCATGCTGACTCTGCTTGATTAGATTATGCATTTCTAAATGCTCTGCTATTACATCCTTTATAATAGACTCCAACATTTTCCCAATGACAGATGTTAAGATAGCTGACCTATAGTTACCTGTTTTTTGTCGCCCTCCCTTTTTGAATAAGGCTGTTACATTGGCAGTTTTTCAATCTTCTGGGACTTTTCCAGAATCTAAGGATTCTTGGAAGATTACTACCAGTGCATCCACTACTTGTGTAGCTACTTCCTTTAATATCCTAGGATGTAACCCATCAGGCCCAGGGGACTTATCGGCCTTTAGCCCCATTAGTTTCCCTAGTATTTTTTCTCTAGTGATAGTTATTGTATTGATTTCCTCCCCCTCTTTTGCCCCTTGATTATTTAGTATTTTTGGAATGCTATTCGTATCTTCTACCATGAAGACTGATGCAAAGTATTTGTTCAACTCCCCTGCCATTTCCTGGTTCCCCATTATTATTTCCCCAGCCTCGTTCTTGAAGGGGCCTATGTTCATTTTTCTCTTCCTCTTTATATATTTAAAGAAGCTCTTACTGTCCGTTTTTAAGTTACTTGCTAGTTTACCCTCAAAGTTTATTTTCTCCCTCTTTATTATTTTTTTGGTCATCTTTTGTTGGTTTTTAAAGATTTCCCAATCCTCTGGCTTGCCACTAATCTTTGCCACATTGTATGACTTTTCTTTCAATTTGACACTGCCTTTAACTTAAACAAAAACAGAAATACCTGGAAAAACTCAGCAGGTCTGGCAGCATCGGTGGAGAAGAGCACAGTTGACGTTTCGAGTCCTCATGACCCTTCAACAGTTCTGTTGAAGAGAGACTGTCATCAATATAAAGCGAGACTGTCATCAATATAAAGAGAGACTGTCATCAATGTAAAGAGAGACTGTCATCAATGTAAAGAGAGACCGTCATCAATATAAAGAGAGAGTGTCATCAATATAAAGAGAGACTGTCATCAATGTAAAGAGACCGTCATCAATATAAAGAGTGCCATCAATATAAAGAGAGACTGTGATCAATATAAAGAGAGACTGTGATCAATATAAAGAGAGACTGTGATCAATATAAAGAGAGACTGTGATCAATATAAAGAGAGACTGTCATCAATGTAAAGAGAGACCGTCATCAATATAAAGAGTGTCATCAATATAAAGAGGGACTGTCATCAATGTAAAGAGACCGTCATCAATATAAAGAGTGCCATCAATATAAAGAGAGACTGTGATCAATATAAAGAGAGACTGTGATCAATATAAAGAGAGACTGTGATCAATATAAAGAGAGACTGTGATCAATATAAAGAGAGACTGTGATCAATATAAAGAGAGACTGTCATCAATATAAAGAGAGACTGTGATCAATATAAAGAGAGACTGTGATCAATATAAAGAGAGACTGTCATCAATGTAAAGAGAGACCGTCATCAATATAAAGAGAGAGTGTCATCAATATAAAGAGGGACTGTCATCAATGTAAAGAGACTGTCATCAATATAAAGAGTGCCATCAATATAAAGAGAGACTGTGATCAATATAAAGAGAGACTGTGATCAATATAAAGAGAGACTGTGATCAATATAAAGAGAGACTGTGATCAATATAAAGAGAGACTGTGATCAATATAAAGAGAGACTGTCATCAATGTAAAGAGAGACCGTCATCAATATAAAGAGAGAGTGTCATCAATATAAAGAGGGACTGTCATCAATGTAAAGAGACCGTCATCAATATAAAGAGTGCCATCAATATAAAGAGAGACTGTGATCAATATAAAGAGAGACTGTGATCAATATAAAGAGAGACTGTGATCAATATAAAGAGAGACTGTGATCAATATAAAGAGAGACTGTGATCAATATAAAGAGAGACTGTGATCAATATAAAGAGAGACTGTCATCAATGTAAAGAGAGACCGTCATCAATATAAAGAGAGAGTGTCATCAATATAAAGAGGGACTGTCATCAATGTAAAGAGACTGTCATCAATATAAAGAGTGCCATCAATATAAAGAGAGACTGTGATCAATATAAAGAGAGACTGTGATCAATATAAAGAGAGACTGTGATCAATATAAAGAGAGACTGTGATCAATATAAAGAGAGACTGTGATCAATATAAAGAGAGACTGTCATCAATGTAAAGAGAGACCGTCATCAATATAAAGAGAGAGTGTCATCAATATAAAGAGGGACTGTCATCAATGTAAAGAGACTGTCATCAATATAAAGAGTGCCATCAATATAAAGAGAGACTGTGATCAATATAAAGAGAGACTGTGATCAATATAAAGAGAGACTGTGATCAATATAAAGAGAGACTGTGATCAATATAAAGAGAGACTGTCATCAATATAAAGAGAGACGGCCATCAATATAAAGAGAGACTGCCATCAATCGGTCCAGGCGGTGGGAGGCTCATGGGCTTGTCTGGCCCGAATTTCTGCTCCTCTTTCACGGATATGTTTGCCTCTGGGTGTGCACAGTGCTGTTAGGGAGGGAGTTCCAGGATTTTGTCCCCTGTGTGGTGTAGGTACACCCACAGCACTGTTAGGGAGGGAGTTCCAGGATTTTGTCCCCTGTGTGGTGTAGGTACACCCACGGCGCTGTTAGGGAGGGAGTTCCAGGATTTTGTCCCTGTGGTGTAGGTACACCCATGGCCCTGTTAGGGAGGGAGTTCCAGTATTTTGTCCCTGTGGTGTAGGTACACCCACAGCACTGTTAGGGAGGGAGTTCCAGGATTTTGACCCAGCGACAGTGAAGGAACGGCCGATATGTTTCCAAGTCGGGATGGTGAGGGGCTCGGAGGGGGAACTTCCAGGTGGTGGGTGTTCCCCATGTGTCTGCTGCCCCTTGTCCTTCTAGACGGTAGCGGTCATGGGTTTGGAAGGTGCTGTCGAAGGAGCCTTGGCGAGTCTGAGTCAACCAGTGGTTCGTTCAAAAGGACATGAGAGACTGTCGCCACACCACAGGGGACTGCAGCGGTCCATAGTGGCAGCTCACCCACCACCTTCTCAAGGGGCAATTACAAGTGGGCGAAGAAATGCTGGCCTAGCCAGCGACGCCCACATCCCGTGAAAGCATTTTTAAAAACTAAATTGAGGCGTAGAATAGAAGAGCACGGAAGTTACGGCGAACCTTTAGAAAATCGGCGGAGGGGGGTGGGGAGGTTGAGAAGCCGACTACCTCCCACAATCAACAGCACACCCGTGGATGAGGCTATTCCAAAAAAAAATGCAAAGGCCGCTTGGCCTTTTCGCCCGCCTGCCGACCGTTAGGTTGAATGGGCAGTGAAAAGTTCAGGAGAATTGATAGCCTTGAAGGCCTTAATAGGCCTTCAAATTGTCGGTGGGCGCGCTGCTGGCTTCTGACAGGTGCCCGCCGAGTGAACCATCTCGCGACTGGCCCGTTGGTGATGGCCGACATCGTTTCACGCTCGGTCTGGCTGGGCGCACGCCCGCCCGCCCGCTGTGCTAAAAATGAATGCCCGCTTGTGTCCAAAACCCAGGCGCCACACTTTAGGAAGGATGGGAAGGATTTGGAAAGGTGCGGAGAGGAGATTTACCAGAGCTGTTCGAGGGACGAAGGGGCTTCAGTCATGTGAATAAACTGGAGAAGCCGGGAGCGTTCTCCTCGGAGGAGGAGAGATTTGACGGGAGGTGTTCAAAATTGTGAGGAGGCCGGACGGAGTCATACGGCGGGGGGGGAGAAACCGGTCCCACTGGCGGATGGTTGGAGGGCCAGAGGACGTCAGTTTAAGGTGAACTGCAAAAGGACCAAAGGTGACACGGGGGGGGGGGGAAATGGTCTTCACGCTTGCTTCTGCTGGTTGGGGAATCTAAGACACGGGGGTCCAGTCTCAGGATGAGGGGCTGATTATTTAGGACTGAGATGAGGAGAAATTTCTTCACTCAAAGGGATTGGTGAATCTCTACTCCAGAGGGTGCTCCATCGCTGAATACATTTAAGGGAAGGGGGGGAAGACAGATCAGGGAATGAAGGGATGTGGAGAGCGGGCGGGAAAATGGAGTCCGAGCCCAAGGTCAGCCCTGATCGTACTGAATGGCGGAGCAGGCTCGATGGGCCATGTGGTCGACTCCCATTTCTTGCATTCCTGTGCATGCAGCGAGTGGTTAGGACCTGCAATGCGCTGCCTGAGAGAGAGCGGTGGTGCCAGGTTTAATAACGGCTGGGAAAAGGAAGTTGGGAGGATTATCCGACGATGAAACATTTGACGGGCTAAGGGGAAAGGGTGGGGAGTGGGACGAGCTGAGTTGCCCTTGCACACAGCCAGCAGCGCGACGTGATGGGCCAAATGGCCTCCTTCTGTCCTGTAGATCCAGTTTCTAACTCCTGCCTTATCCCTGGGTCCCGAGATTCCCTTGGTGCCTAAGCATTTCTCAATCTTCGACCTCCAGGGTGGCTAATTCCAAAGATGCACGAACCAACTGAGTGCCGAAATTCCTCCTCCTCTCTGTCCCGAAATGGCTGACCTCTTACCCTGAGGCCCCTTTCTGAACTCTTCAGCCAAAGGAAAAGGCCTCCCCAGCATCTACCTTGTCCAGACCTCTTAGAATCGCACGTGCTTCAATGAGATTGCCTCTCACGTGTCTAAACTTAAGTAAATGAAGGCCCAATCTACTCAATTCCTCCTTATTTATGGGATAACCTTCTCAACCCCGGAATCAACGTAGTCGACCATGGATGCACCCTTGGGTGAGTATTTCCTTCCTTAGGTAAGGGGGATCAGAACTGTACAGTCCAAGTGCGGTCTTACCAAAGCCCTTTACAAATTTGCAGCAAGAATTCACGTTAAGTCCCCATACTGCCCATCAGCTCCCAAACCTCTCCGCCGCTGGGGGATTTCATCATCTTGTGCCTGGGTCTGTGGTAGACCGACAGGTTGAGATTAATTGCTGTAAAAACATCTTTGATAATAATGTGGTAACTTTTGGCGGTAAAACCTCCCATGATGCTTCGCACGGGGTGGGGGGCGCTTATTAATCAAAAATTTAACGCCGAGCCTCACAAAGAGATATCAGGACAGGTGAGCTAAAGCTCAGCCAAAGAGGTCGGGTTTTAAGCAACATTCCCTAACGCGGGAGAGAGAGTTAGAAGGGCTGAGGGGTTTAGAGGGGGAATTCCAGAGCCTAGAGCCCGGGCAATGGAAGGCACGGCCACCAATGGTGGAGTGATTAAAATCGGAGCCGCCCGGGAGTCCAGAATTGAGGGGCACGCGGAAGGATTTGAAAACCAGGATATGAGAAATTTTAAAATCGATGTGTTGGCTGGGACCGGGAGCCAATGTAGGTCAGCAGAGTTTTGGACGAGCTCAAGAGGGTAGGAAAGCGGGAGGTCGCCGGAAGAGTTTTGGGACAGCCAAGTCTAGACTCGTGGGCTTGCCAACCAACCAGCACTCTCTTCTCATGAAGTATAAATTGTTGTTCCCTTTACATCTAGTTTCCTTGCAAAGTGTGCTGATGAGTGCAAGACAAAACGCTTCGACAACACGTGCCTTTTCTCAGCAATACTGAAGTGCTCTTGGATGGATGGATGGGGTCACAGTCGTAAAGTCAGAATGCGTACACAGCAAGATCCCACAATCAGCAACATTGGTAATGGCCAGAGAATCTAGTAATTTTGATTGAGGGCTAAATATGGGCTCGTGGCCTGGGGAAAGGCACTGACAAATAAGACACCCTCAACTGGCAAGGAAAATCTTGCCTGTTTCCCCCATAACCCTTAACTTGTTGATCTGTTTAAAGGAGGTGCTGGAGCAGAGGGACATGGGGTGAGCATTTGCGTAATCATTGAAGGTGACAGGACAGGTTGGGACGGTGGTTACTAAAGCATTCAGCATCCTGGGTTTTATTAACAGGGGCACAGAATGCAAAAGCAAGGAGGTTAAATGTGTATAAAACACTGTTTCAGCCACGACTGGAGGACTGCGTCCAGTTCTGGGCGCCGCACCTTAGGAAGGATGTGAAGCCGTTGGAGAGAGAGAGAGAGAGTGGAAAAGATTCACGAGAATGGGTCCAGGGACGAGGAACTGCAGTCAGGTGGATAGAATGGAGAAGTTGGGGCTGTTCCCCTTGGAGGAGAGAAGGTTCGAGAGGGGATTTGATAGATGTGTTCAAAATCACGACGGGATCTGGGACAGAGTCGATCGGTGGAAACTGTTCCCGTTGGTGGGAGGATCGAGAACCAGAGAGGGCCACAGATTTAAGGTGATTGGGTAAAGGACAAAAGGGGGACACACCTGGAGTACGGTGTAGAGTTTTGATCCCCAGAAGGAGAGATTTACTTGCACCGGAGGCAGTTCAGGGAAGGTTCACTTGGCTGATTCCTGGGACGAAGGGGTTGTCTTATGAGGAAAGGTCTAGCAGGTTGGGTCTGTAGTCATTGGAGTTTAGAAGATTAAGAGGCGAACTTATTGAAACATATAAGATCCTGAGTGGGGGGGCTCGACAGGATAGATGCTGAGAGGAAGGTTTCCCCTCGTGGGAGAGTCTAGAACGAGGGGGGGCTCGGTTTCAGAATAAGGGCTCTCCCATTTCAGGCGGAGATGAGGGGGAATTTCTTCTCTCAGAGGGCTGCAGATTGTGTTCACCTTACGAATTTGTATGTGTCTGTAACGTTATCGTTGGCATGGAGGACTTGGCTCATTTACTGGTGTTTGTATTGCAAGCTTTCTACCCTTTATGCCCAGGGTAAGATAGTTCATTTTCTTATCGTTTAATAAACGATTCATTCTGTGGTTAAAAGTTCATCAGCAGACTCCTGTGAATCTGCTCAGTAACTGCCCTCCATATATAGAGGTGTTTGGAACGGTGAAGGGTCTGGGACAGAGTCGACAGGGAGAAACTGTTCCTGTTGGAGGGAGGATGGGGAACCGGAGGGAGGTGGGGTTTCAGGTGATTTGTAAAAGGAGCGAGGGCCACACGAGGAGAAACTTTCCCAGGCGGCGAGTGGTTCTGGTCTGGACGAGATAGTGTGGGAGGTGGGGGAGAGGCAGGTTCAATCGAGGTATTCGAGAGAGAACTGGATTGTTATCCGGAAAGGGAGAGTGCGCGGGGTAACGGGGAGGGGGGAACCTGGCGAGTCTCCCCCAACCCCTCCCTCCTCCCCAGCCCCCCTCCCCAACCCCCCCTCCCCCCTCACCAAACCCCTACCTCCTCCCCAACCCCCCTCCCTCCACCCCAACCCCTCTCCCTCCTCCCTAACACCCCCTCCCCAACCCAACCCACCCCCCCAAATTAATCCCATCCCTCTCCCCAACCCCACCCATCCCCCACTCACCAACTCAACCCAACCCCCCCTCCCCCCTCATCGACCCCCCTCCATCCACCCTAACCCCCCTACCTCCTCCCCATCACCAACCTCCCTCCCTTCACACCAACCCCACTCCCTCCTCTCCAACCCCCCTCCCCAACCACATTCCCGCTCCCCAAACCCCCCCCCAACCCCCTCCCTCCTCCCCAACCCCCCCTCACCAATCCCCCAGCCCTCCCCAACACCCCCTCCCCAACCCAACCCCCCCTCCCCAACCCAGCCCCACTGCCCATTCCCCAAACCCACCACCAGCTCTCCAACACCCACCCCCCTCCCCAACACAACCCCCCCACACCAACCCCCTCCACCCTCCCCAACCCCCCTCCCGAACCCTACCCCCGCTCCCCAACCCAACCCCCACTCCCCAACTCACCCCAACCCCGCCCTCCCCAATCCCTCAACCCTTCCTCTCCCCTCCCCAACCCCAATTCAACCCAAACCCACACACCTCCCCAACCCCCCCACCTCAACCCAGTCCACCCTCCCCAACCCCCCTTCCTCCTCCCGAACCCTACCCCCGCTCCCCAACCCCCACTCCCCAACTCACCCCAACCCCCTCCCCAATCCCTCAACCCCTCCTCTCCCCAACCTCCACCCCAACCCCCTCTCCCCAACTCAGCCCAACCCCCTCCCCAACCCCCACTCACCCCAACCCCCTCCCCAACCCCTCCTCCCCAATCCCTCAAGCCCTCCTCTCCCCTCCCCAACCCCAACTCAACCCAACCCCACCCCCCTCCCCAACCCCCCACCCCAATCCCGTCCACCCTCCCCAAACCCCCTCCCGAACCCTACACCCGCTCCCCTCCCCCAATCCCTCCTCTCCACTCCCCAACCCCAACTCAACCCAACCCCACCCCCCTCCCCAACCCCCCACCCCAACCCCATCCACCCTCCCCAACCCCCTCCCTCCTCCCGAACCCTACCCCCGCTCCCCAACCCCCACTCCCCAACTCACCCCAACCCCCTCCCCAATCCCTCAACCCCTCCTCTCCCCTCCCCAACCCCAACTCAACCCCAACCTCAACCCCCAACCCATCCACCCTCCCCAACCCCCCTCCCTCCTCCCGAACCATACCCCCGCTCCCCTCCCCAACTCACCCCAACCCCTCCTCTCCCCTACCCAACCCCACTCCCCTCCCTAACCCCCCACCCCCGTCCACCCTACCCAACCCCCTTCCCTCCTCCCGAACCCTACCCCCGCTCCCCTCCCCAACCCCCACCCCAACCCCCACTCCCCAACTCACCCCAACCCCTCCCTCCCCAATCCCTCAACCCCTCCCCAACCCCAACTCAACCCCACCCCCCTCCCCAACCCCCCTCCCTCCTCCCGAACCCTACGCCCGCTCCCCAACCCCCACTCCCCAACTCACCCCAACCCCCTCCCCAACCCCCACTCCCCAACTCACCCCAACCCCCTCCCTCCCCAATCCCTCAACCCCTCCTCTCCCCTCCCCAACCGCAACTCAACCCCACCCCCCTCCCCAACCCCCCAACCCCGTCCACCCTCCCCAGCCCCCTCCCTCCTCCCGAACCCTACCCCCGCTCCCCTCCCCAACCCACACCCCAACCCCCACTCACCCCAACCCCTCCCTCCCCAATCCCTCAACCCCTCCTCTCCCCTCCCCAACCCCAACTCCACCCAACCCCACCCCCCTCCCCAACCCCCACCCTAAGCCCGTCCACCCTCCCCAACCCCCCTCCCTCCTCCCGAACCCTGCCCCTGCTCCCCAACCCCTACTCCCCAACTCACCCCAACCCCCTTCCCAAACCCTCCCTCCCCAATCCCTCAAACCCTCCTCTCCCCTCCCCAACTCAACCAAACCCCACCCCCCAACCCCGTCCACCCTCCCCAACCCCCCTCCCGAACCCTACCCTCGCTCCCCTCCCCAACCCCCACCCCCACTCACCCCAACCCCTCCCTCCCCAATCCCTCAACCCCTCCTCTCCCCTCCCCAACCCCAACTCAACCCAACCCCACCACCCTCCCCAAACCCCCACCCTAACCCCGTCCACCCTCCCCAACCCCCCACCCTCCTCCCGAACCCTACCCCCGCTCCCCTCCCCAACCCCCACTCACCCCAACCCCTCCCTCCCCAATCCCTCAACCCCTCCTCTCCCCAACCCCAACTCAACCCAACCCCACCCCCCTCCCCAACCCCCCACCCTAACCCCGTCCACCCTCCCCAACCCCCCTCCCTCCTCCCGAACCCTACCCCCGCTCCCCTCCCCAACCCCCACTCACCCCAACCCCTCCCTCCCCAATCCCTCAACCCCTCCTCTCCCCTCCCCAACCCCAACTCAACCCAACCCCACCCCTCTCCCCAACCCCCCACCCTAACCCCGTCCACCCTCCCCAACCCCCCTCCCTCCTCCCGAACCCTACCCCTGCTCCCCAACCCCCACTCACCCCAACCCCCTCCCCAAACCCTCCCTCCTCAATCCCTCAACCCCTCCCCAACCCCAACTCAACCCAACCCCACCCCCCCAACCCCATCCACCCTCCCCAACCCCCCTCCCGAACCCTACCCTCGCTCCCCTCCCCAACCCCCACCCCAACCCCCACTCACCCCAACCCCTCCCTCCCCAATCCCTCAACCCCTCCTCTCCCCTCCCCAACCCCAACTCAACCCAACCCCACCCCCCACCCCATCCCCCCACCCCAAACCCGTCCACCCTCCCCAACCCCCCTCCCTCCTCCCGAACCCTACCCCCGCTCCCCTCCCCAACACCCACCCCAACCCCCACTCACCCCAACCCCTCCCTCCCCAATCCCTCAACCCCTCCTCTCCCCAACCCCCCTCCCTCCTCCCGAACCCTACCCCCGCTCCCCAACCCCCACCCCAACTCACCCCAACCCCCTCCCCAACTCCCCCCTCCCCAACTCACCCCAACCCCCTCCCCAACCCCCACTCCCCAACTCACCCCAACCCCCTCCCTCCCCAATCCCTCAACCCCTCCTCTCCCCTCCCCAACCCCAACTCAACCCAACCCCACCCCCCTCCCCAACCCCCCACCCCAGCCCCGTCCACCCTCCCCAACCCCCTCCCTCCTCCCGAACCCTACCCCCGCTCCCCAACCTCCACCCCAACTCCCACTCCCCAACTCATCCCAACCCCTCCCTCCCCAACCCCCCACCCCAACCCCGTCCACCCTCCCCAA